>NW_019154125.1:9646141-9868965 GCF_002288905.1 Enhydra lutris kenyoni | reverse complement strand
GATCACGACCTGAGCCGAAGGCAGCGGCTTAACCCACTGAGCCACCCAGGCGCCCCCGATAATTTACAATTTATCTTAAATGTAGGTACCTGTACAATTTGCTCTGTCCACTCCCATTCCCAGCCATGTTTTGAGATAATTCAGAAAACAACCAATCTTTGTGTGCTTTTGCTGCTTTCTGAAACAGAATTAAGTGGGAATTCTCCCAGTTTTTATTTAGGGTAACATTTTTTTCAACGAAATCTGACCTGGAACTATAAACTCACTTAGGCCTTTGCAGTGTTTGCTGACAGGTAATTAACAAAAGGTGGTTTAAATCTGTCACTGTGAGGCCTCAGGGTCCTCTTTCTTGAAGCTCAAACTGGACCTGGTGCAGCCCATTCTCCACTACAGGACTCACCCCAGCTTGCTCCCCTGACCCACTCCGAGAGGGACATGGATTACAGAAAGGCTGTCCGTCCATAATCCTAATGGGTACAGTTCTGGCAATTGTCTTTACACTGCTCCTTTGTGACTCGGACTTGGGAGAGGGCCTCACCCCACAAACACTTTCACCAAATCAGAGCCTCTAGCACTACAGGCAACACTGTGTAGAGGCAACGGGCTTGCCTTTTGGGAATGAGAAAAGTGTCTGAATCCCACCTGAGCCTTACTGTAAGCGCAACTTTGGACAATTTAATCTCTGTTCGGCATTTTCCTCTGCAAGACAGGAAAAGATACTTACCTCGTGGTGAAAAGTAAATTGGGAGTCATGTATGTCCAGTCTCTGGCATAGTTCTGAGGGTTCAAAATGCAAAGCTATTATACTTAGTGTGTTACTCAGAAGTAAGTGCCAGCCCCAAATGGCTTGATGTGCACTTAAAAGTAAGGGGCTTGGATTTTTTTTTTTTTTTTTCCTGGCACAGGCTCCTACAGAATCACAGCCAATAGAATCTTTGAAGGACAAACAATGGCAATACTCCATGTAAGAAGACTGCACGCATGTGTGATGCTATGTGAATATTAAGAGTGATGCTTGGTGAGTAGTGTACCTTTGATCTTCTCATCTCTGTGACACAGGTGGTGTGTGTAACATAAATTTTATGGTGGTCAGAGTGGCAGATAACACCAAATCACAGCTAAAACAAAACCCATCCATGTGGAGCCAACAGTCATTTTGCATGTTGAACTGAACGATAATTTGGTATTATGTGATTATGACCACCCAGGGATGGACTGACCCCTGCCTGTGGCTTAACTGCAGGAAAAAATTATATTGCATCTCCAAAAGTATTAAGATTACTAAAAATCAGAGAAAATAGCTACAAATTAGGGAAAAAAACGTACTCCATCAAAGTACTCGACAAGTACACCTCAGATTCCACACTGACTTCTACAACATAGGCATATCTCTTTCACATTCCATCTCAGATTAATCCCCTATCCTCATCCTCCTGAAACTGAAGCAAGGGGTGGCAAGAAGAGTGTGAAAATGAATCCCATCTTGCAGAGCCAGGCTGGCGGAGGGAAGGCACAGGGAGGCGATGGAGATCCAATAATGGGGAAAAAATCAGTGCTCAACTACAACACACCACAAAGGACGGTGCTCTAGTAGATAGCACTTCTCTCAGTTTTAAAACAAGCAGTGTGTGGTTTCTGAGATTTCCAAATGGTCAACTTGTGTTACTTTCACACTCTTGCTTTCCCCTTGCAGAAGAAATGCTTCTACACACTAGATGCAATTTCAACTAAATAAATTTACACTGGGTCCACCTTGGCAAACTTTACCTTTGGCAACACAGTTTATGTCAAATTTACCTATAGGTACCTGCCAGGATACGGACACTTGCTTGTCTTCTTTTGTTTTGAAGAAACTGACTGGCATTGATCTTGATCATGAGGTAATGAATGATACAGAGACCTGAGATGTATTTTTCCAAGTATTTACCTATGCAATATGCATGTTTTGACCTTCCTGAGCCTCAGTATCTCTAATTGCAAAGAGAACACAGTCAATTCTTGATTAACTGAGACACCTTAATAAGATAGGCGGCCACAGAAAATCATGGCTAAAACAAAATTGGTCATAATAATACACTGACTGGTGCTTCTTCTGCATTTTAAACTGAAACTCATTTGAATAACACAAAGCTACAGATCAATCTGTGCTGGGCATGAAGGGGAAAAGTGACCTCAGGAGTAACAGAAAAACCAAAAACCCAAAACCAAAAAAACAGCAAGGAAACTCGGATCTGTCTATAATATCATCCACTAAATCTCTGCGAAGACTCTAGAATCAGTTCCATCACAGCAGAGATCTTGCTTTTTACTGTCCATTTCTGTGACCCTAATATCTAGAACAGTGGATGCAGATGGAGGTCCTCAAATATTTTTTGAAGGAATAGGACGGAAAGAGAAGAGAGGGAGGGAGGGAGGGAAGGTTTTCATTCTATTGGCCGAATGGATCTGGGGAAGAAAACAGCTGCCCAACCTACTTGACTATCTTTGTGAATGATTAGGAATTGACTGAATACTTTAAATTTGAAAATTCTCTTGGATTTCCCTTGAGTACCCAGCAATCAAGAACACCTTGTTCTCTTTCTTCTCTTGGCCCAACCTCAACAGATACCAGGACACTGCAGTCACTGTGCCATCTTGTGGTCATGTCTAGCAAGTTCGTCTTCCTCAATATACCATTAGGGTCTCCCTACCTGCACAGAGGCTCTTGGAATGAATGGGCTCTAAGACTAAAGTTTTGGATGAATAGTTCTCCATTATTTAATTCAACTATCATGGAAAACAAAAAGATGAATCAGTTACCGGTCCCACCACCAAGAAGCGTGTAATTTAGAAGGGAAGATACAGCAAAAGAATATTTATAATTACTGGTAACAAAACAGAAGGTAGAAAATGCCCCCAAATAGTGTAGATTAAGAATAATGGGAATTCCTAGAGATAAAAGATTCATTCAAGCTTTGAGGGTGAAAGTTTGGGAAGGAAGAGCCAAGTGAATGGTGAGTGGAGAGAGAGAAGCCATGGACCTGTGGCGGAGGGCTGGGAATGGTGTGCAGCCCCAGTTTGTGGAGCAGGGACGACGAGGGCAGGTGCAATTATTTCTTCCTTGCCTAGAGCCGATGGTATTTAGTGCTGAGTAAAGGCTGAGAGGGACCAGGAGGCTGAAGGAAGCTGAGCACCAAGGAAAAAAGCACTTTTATGGGCGATGTCAGACTCATTTGTGCCTGTGGAGGCAATCTTGTATGGGCGTAACGGGGGCCAAGCGGACCAGCTGTGATGCTGTGGATAAAAAAATCATTTACCTTTTTGAAGACTGGGTTTCTTCAGCTCAAAAGGGAGATCATTAAATCCCAGAGGTTGCTACGAGGGATAGATGGCATCTGCTATCACATGCAAAGCACAAGCCACAGCCAGTGGCACTCGAGAGTTTTACTAAATGCTGAGGAACCAGTAACACAAAGAACCTGGCAGTGTCTTTAACAGATAAGGGAGAACTGGCACAGGCTTTGAAGAGCAGTGGAAGGATGAGAGGGGACAGTGGCCGTGACATAGGACCAAGACTGCTCATGACACACAGGTGTTTAGGGAAAGGAGTATGGAGGGGGGCAAAAGTAGGAAACCTACTACTTGCAGAATGGACAAAACAGATGGGCCAGTGTAAGGGGAAAAGGTAGGCCATGGAACAGGGGGGAAAAACCATGTCACTGTACTGTCAGAAAAGCAAAAGGAAGAGAGAATTTCATGGAGACGGTGGTCACGGTAAGAACTAAATTCTACTCCCTTTTGCTTTGGAGACATGCAAAGCAAAAATGTCTGAAGCAAAATGTCTGGAAAGCAAAAAATTGTAATCCTGGAAAGAACTATGTCAGGGGACAGAAGAACCAGCATGGAATGCTGAGGTTGAGGAAGGAGTGCCATGGGAGAAATCGAGGCTCGAAGCTCTTTGGAGAAATGGTATCTGCTGAAGGGGAAGGTACAGAAAAGAGTTTTCTGTCCCTGTGTTTGTTCTTAAGATGGCAGAGGCTTGGCATGTTTACATGCTGACAGGTCAGGTGGAGAAAGGATAATGGATTAGCAGGGATGGGACCCAGCACACAAGAGCAGGTACAGGAGGACAGGCTGTGTGCGGATGCTGACCAAAGACTGTAAACACACAGGCAGAGGACAGAGAAGACAAAAATGAACATGGCCTCACACAGGAGGGGACACCCGAGCACAATTTTCAAGGGTGAACTGGCACTGGTCAAGTGGGCAAAGGAGGTAAGAACATTCCACCAGAGGAAATGGCATAAGTCAGGGCAGGCATATGAACCCCAGACTGATGAGCCTGAGGAACTTCAGGTTGGTGCTGTGGGGGTGTAAATGGGAAGGGAGCCAGAGGGTGTGACCTGGGACCAAATCATGACAGGCCGTGGACTCAAGCTGTCCTTTCAGGACCACTTTACACATGTTGTTTCTTTCTTTCTTTTTTCTGAAAATGTTATTTATTCATGAGAGAGAGAGAAAGAGAGAGCAAGAGAGAGAGAGCACAAGCAGGGGGAGCACCAGAGGGAGAGGGAGAAGCAGACTCCTCACTGAGCTGGAAGCCTGACATGGGGCTCGATCCCAGAACCTGGAGATGATGACCTAAGCCGAAGGCAGACGTTCAATGATCTGAGCCACCCTGGCGCCCTACACATGCTGTTTCTAAAGCATCTGGTGATGTGGCTGTCCCAGGCACCTGGAAGCCCAAGGAAAGAAAAAGCAAGGATTCTTCCAGGGTTGGGAGTAGTGAGGTGGGAAAGAGGGCAGTTGATGCAATGGAATATTTTGGAGCACTAGCAAGAGCAAGCTGGGGAGGCGGAGAGCACGTGAAGACACGCCAAGGGAAAAGGAGAGGCTGAGTGTTAACAGTGTGAGACCACCAGGTCCAGCAGAGCATGGCAAAGTGGAGTGGAAGGATACAAGCTGTGGCTGGCAGAGCTCACTCTGGGGTTCAGATGCACAGAGGTAAGCAGGCTGAAGTGACGATGATGCTCTGGAAAGCAGAATGTAAACATGAGGTACTTTTAGTTTGTATGATAGTGTCAGAGAATCTTGATTGTGATAGTTGACCCTTCCTAATTTTTAGATTTCTCAACTGACATCTACCTGTTTAATACTCAAAGGTACCAAAAGAGGTGCCAATTTGAATCCTTTTTTTTTAAAGGAATTAGGCAATGTGAATAATTACTTCTTTAATTGATTTGCTTCGAAAATTCTGAGTAGTTCAGAACGTGGCAGGTGAGTGTTTTCCCGTCACCATAACATGAACTTGGGAGTGTGACTCTACAGCCATCTTTCACTTGTCCTGCAACATCAATGATCTGACACAGGGAGAAAAAAACAGAAAGGAGGAACAAGGGTCGGAACAGCTGAACCAGAGGTTATAAATCCACACACTTCATGCACTTTCTGACAGAGGCAGCACTGTGTGTCCTCCTTCATTTAGTGCCAATCTCTCAGGCAGAAGGAGGCTGAGAGTTCTGGCGCAGCGAAATGAGCAGCCTCAGGTGTCAAGGGCAAACGTAATGATGGCAGCAGGAGGGGACAACTCAGAAGGGAAAACATGAAAGAGAAATATGTTCAGGAAAAATCAAAAAGCATAGACAGCAGCAAGGGTTCTTTAAGTGGTCGTGGCCCACATTGGGGAGGGTTAAGGAAATGGGCACGCCCATGTAAGCCTCGTCACTCAAGTCCTCCCAAGGGTCAAAGTGGCCACACAACTACCAAGCCAGAGGAAGCATTTATCATTTTCTCCACCCATTTCACACCTAAAAATTTATCTGCTGCAAAGAAGCCAAGATGTGGGCACCTGGGTGGCTCAGTGGGTTAAAGCCTCTGCCTTCAGCTCAGGTCATGATCTCAGGGTCCTGGGATCGAGCCCCGCATCGGGCTCTCTGCTCAGCGGGGAGCCTGCTTCCTCCTCTCTCTCTCTCTCTCTCTCTCTCTCTCTCTCTGCCTGCCTCTCTGACTACTTGTAATCTCTATCAAATAAATAAAATCTTTAAAAAAAAAAAAAAAGAAGCCAAGATGTACATAAAGATTTATGCACCAGGCCATTCATCACTGCTTATGTAAAGACCACAAATAAGCTACACAGCCAATGACAGGAGAAGGCTAAATACATCGTGGCGCTCATTCACAAATAGTCTAGCTTTTAAAGAATAAGTAGAAGTAACATAAAAGTACAGGGGAGGGGCGCCTGGGTGGCTCAGTGGTTAAGTGTCTACCTTCAGCTCAGGTCATGGTCCCAGGGTCCTGGGATTGAGCCCCACATCGTGCTCCCTGCTCAGCAGGAAGCCTGCTTCTCCCTCTCCCACTCCCCCTGCTTGTGTTCCCTCTCTCGCTGTCTCTCTCTCCATCAAATAAATAAAATTTAAAAAAAAAAAAAAAGTACATGGGAAACAACATTAACACAATGTTAGTTTTTCAAAAAGTAGGACAAAAAACAAAGATCTCAATTCAGTTTACAAAAGTATTACCTAGGTAGTTTATTTTTTAAAATTTAATTTTTAAATTCTATTAATATATAGTGTATTATTAGTTTCAGAGGTAGAGGTCAGTAATTCATCAGTTGCATATAACACCCAGTGCTCATTACTTCATGGACCCTCCTTAAGGCCCATCACCCAGCCCTCCACCCATCTCCCCTCCAGCAACCCTGTTTGTTCCCTACAGTTAAGAGTGTCTTGTGATTTGTCTCCCTCTATGATTTTGTCTCATTTTATTTTTCCCTCCCCTCCCCTATGATCCTTTGTTTTGTTTCTTAAATTCCACGTATGAGTGAAATCATATAACTGTCTTTTTCTGACTTATTTCACTTGGCATGATGGTCTCTAGGTTCCTTACCTAAGCACTTTAAAGAAAAAAAAAATGCCTATTTGTATTTAACGTCGTTTTGATTATATGAACTTTAATATTATAGCAGAAATATAATATCATATATCTATATTTACTACATGTGTAATGATGTTATTCTTCTTGCTTATGGTACATAACTCAGTATTTGTTTTTCCAAAAATTCAATCTTTCTTTCCAACTTTTCTTTCTAGGAGACTCCAAAAAGTTTGGAGGTAAGAGCCGAATGTGAATCTCCCATCAAATGAGGGGCCACAGAAGCCTGTCAAACAATTTTACAGGATGCAACCAGCAAGAAACAGACTTGTGGGAAACTCTACACCACCAAAAAGACCCCACTTCTTGCTTAGCTGACTGAGCCACCCAGGCGCCCCAAAAGACCCCACATCTTAAACAAATTTTAAGGGGGAACAAAGAGAAAGGGTAACCAGTAGATCAGAAAAGATTTATGAGATATTATCAACTACCTGTAGATACAGCCTTACGGGTCCCGCAAACTGTTAAAAACACTGAGACAATTGTAGATATTTGAACATTAACTAAATATTTGGTGATACTAAGACATTCTTGTTTTTGAGATGTGATGATCATATTTCATATTGTGATCATATCTCTAGAAAGGGTCTGTATGTTTTAGAAATACCACCAAAAATATGTAATGATAAGAAATAATCTTGCATCAAAATAGTCTGCAGAAAAGATACACATGGGTAGGGGAACAGCCAAAATACGAATGGCTACTAAGGTGGTAACTACTGAAACTGGTTACAGGTATATGAAAATCCTTCTAGGACTCTCTGTGCTTTCGTGTTTCTCTGAAATATTCTAAAATAAAAAGTTCCTTAAAAATCTCTCAAGGCAGAACTACACATAACTGCTATATGTGGCGTATTACAAACCATGGGTGCTCAATAAAAACTGGTGGACAGTGACAAAGTCAGAAATTATTTACACGTAGTTTATGACACAACTTGTGTGAACTAAGGAATGCCCATGACCAGTTCTGAAGCCCTAACCCTGCCACAAAGGTTACAGGCCAATCCACTGATAGATGCTACTCTACTGAAGCCAAGTAGTTCTCTGTACTTGCATGTGAAAGGAACAGGGAAACAAATATCTTTAGTAGTCACGGCCTTTCAATCAAATAAATTACTTTTTTAGAAATAAGTATTCTGGGAGAGGGTTTTTAACATTTGGGCTTTCAAGTACTCATCATACAATGAGTGGGTAACTTTAACTCTCACAAGGGTGGAGAACAGGTTGGTCTAGCAGGATCAGAGAACTATGTCAGGCTGGGGGCGGTGGATGAATATGGGGACTCATGGAGGCAATGGCATGCCACTGGGGAAGGGTCATGGAGCAGACAGACCAGGCACCAGGGGAAGGCATCTGCTGGCCAGGGGTGTGTGTGCATGCACGTGCACGGAAACCAGGTTGGCAAGGTCTGGGAAAGGAGGCAAAGATGTGACGGTCTGAGGAAGAAAGAGGAAGTCCAGACACAGTGGTAGAGTCAAGTGAGGGCTTCAAGCTGCTTTGGTCTGGACAGCCTTGAACATGTCTATTGGCTGAAAAAAATAGTCAATGCAGCATACATATTTCCATATTCCGTGAGACAAGGAGGAGATAGGGAGCCTTGGGCAGGAGAAAAGCTTCCCTGTAGCCAAGAAAAGAAAGGAATAGGTTTGTGGTAAGGGAACAGATAGTAGGTAAGGCATATCTGATAGACCCAATTTTCTCAGTGAACCTGAGCACTTACCTAATGTCTCCTATAGATTCCAATTAGAATCTCAGACTATTAACTATTAATAGATCAGTATTAATCATTAGAACATAAAATATTATTTTTATTTTGTTAAATACTAGAATATAAAAAGAAAATATTAATAGGTTTATTATTAGTCTATTAATGATTATTAGATTATTAAGATCCTAGTTCTATAAGAACTATTATCATTGTCATCATTATTAGCTTGAAAGTCATAGAAGAGTGTGGAAAAGGTTGCTTAGACAACAAAAGCCATTTGAGCACCTACATGAACCAGGTATTATGTTGAGAATTTTATTCATGCATCATCTCATTTAACACTTACTTCACTTCTCTGAGCCTCACTATCTTCCTCTGTGTATGAGGGATAAGCACAGTACATATCTTACGGAGTTATTACGGGCATTAAAAAAGTCCCTAGCTACAAGTGTGCTGGCCATTCAGCACAGAGTAAGCACTTCCTAGTGTCAGGGGTTACTGTTGCTCCAAGTGAGCTACCTTCCCAATTCACCAGGTCTGTAGCAGGGCCACCTAGCTGCCCCTGCATTCCCCATGTAGCTAACCAGCCTGCCAGGGGACTACTGCCATGAGGCCAGAGCAGTCCAGGGGTGAGCATGTACAGGGAGAGAGATGACTGAGGGTGGGGAGTGGCGTAGTAGGGCGGTGGCACAGCCATGATGAGGTCCGGCTTCAAAGTCTAGGGACGGGTGAAGTGAGTGACAATCTCGAGGAGGTCCAGAGTCATTGCCAGCAGCCAGGGAAAGCAGATACAGGCTCCCTTGCCCTGAGCCCTCTCAGGCTGATTCCAAGGAAGCAAGCGGTCCTGAAGTTTGGAGTACCTGACTTCCTACGGGGGGACAAGGAATGTAAACAGGTCGGTGTGGGGGGTGGTAACCCCCAAGAGCTCTGGGTTAGGTGAGAACACGGGACCCAAGACTCCACTTATAAATGTTACGACAGCTCAAGCCTCACAAAACTTGCCAAGTGCTTGCTGTATGAAGCTTTCTGGAGAAGTAAGACCTAGCTTTATGAGCAGGGGAAGGATATCCCTGACTGGAAGTCAGAGCAAGCAGTGTGCTAGGGACTAGAAAACAAGCACTAACACAGGACTCTGGGGGCACAGAAGAACCACTGAGTCAGGTCTGAAAGGACACTGTCTAATGAGAAGTGGGAAAAGAGAATCCCAAGCTGAAGGACTTGAAGGAGCCAAGGGTATGGTGGATTCCAGGTGGTGCTTCAGGTAACCACCTATGGTACGGGCTGAACCAAACGATCCTGAAGTCTACTGAAGATGGTGGGACTCTTAAAAAGGAGTCCTACAATGGCTGTGATTAATAGGTGTGTTACACTCTGAAAAAAAAAATGTGGGGCACCTGGGTGGCTCAGTGGGTTAAAGCCTCTGCCTTCGGCTCGGGTCATGATCCCAGGGTCCTGGGATCGAGCCCCGCATCCGGCTTTCTGCTTGGCCGAGAGCCTGCTTCCCTTCCTCTCTCTCTGCCTGTCTCTCTGCTTACTTGTGATCTCTGTCTGACAAATAAATTAAAAAAAAAAATGTCTATAAGAATGTCCAGTACCTTTTTAGTATTTTAACTGGAGTGAAAGGAATAAGGTGTGACCTTTCTGGAGATGTGTGACAGACTGGAGTTTAGGGTACCCTCAGCAGTCAAGTGATTATGCTCATTTATAGATTCACCCTCTGGGAAAACCCAATGCAGATCTCAGAACACATTACTCCCCAGGACTGAGAGACACAGTGAGTACTTCCCTATCCTGAGTCTCTGATGTGGTCATGCAAACACCAATAGTGTGGGTGAGCTGTGTGTCTCCCCAGTCATGTCTCCTCACACTGCCCTGTGTACCACCAATGTGCAGACCCCCCCTCCCTCCGTCTGCATGTTGGCCTCTCTGCACTCCTGGTATGTGTATATGGGGCTTCCTCTATGGGTACCTGTGGGTGTGTGAGCACACATGCATGGGTGTGCACAAGTGTGTCAACTCTCTTCTGAATTTCTCTGTTGTTCTCCTTTCCCAGTTCGGGATATATAGATCTCTCTCCTCTCCCTCACTCTGGGTATGTGTATTTGTGCATCCCTAAGGGGGTGTGTGTGCGTGTGTGTGTGTGTGTGTGCGTGCGTGCGCGTGTCCTTCTCTGGCTTCTGGGAGTCTGTTTCTCTCTCCTACTGAAGGTATGTGTATGTGGTGTCTCTCCTCTGATTCTGGGGGATTTCCCTCCTACTCTCTGGATGCCTGTTGTGTGTCTAGCTCCTTCTGGACATGAGGGTACCTTCCCCTCCCCATCCCACTATGAGTGTGCCTAGTGGGAGTGTGCCTCTCTCAACCTTCTGGGTATGTGTGTACAAATTATCTCCCTTCACATACTGGTAGGAGTGGAATTCTCTCTCCCACCTTCTGGAAGTGTGTGTATCTTTCCTGTCCCCCCAAGGTCAGTGTCCACATCCCATGCTTGTATGAATATGTCTCCCCACTCCCACCCATCCTGGAATCTGTCTGTCTCCACCCCTTCCACCTTCTTTTACCTTCTGGACGTGTGCAACTCTCTCCCCTTCATCTAGTTATTGGTGTCCCCAAGTCTGGGGCAAGACAGACACAGAGTTTCTGTATCTCTCCCCTCTCTGGGTATGAGATGAGTGTGCTGCTCTCTCTCTCTCTTCCCTCCCTTAAGTGTGAACAATAACTCACACATCTATACATAGATATAGCATCCCTGGGTATACAGGTCTCTTCTCCCCACTCTGTGTTCAGTCTGTGCGTCTCTGAGTCTCTCTCTCTGGGACTCTGGGTATGTTGTGTCCTCTCCCACCATAAGCATGTCTGTCTGTCTTTCTTTGGGATGTGTGTACTTGGCTCCATACCCCACTGCAAGGCTTGTTGAGGGTATGGAATGGCCTTCTACCTGTTGTGGGGAGGGCTCAGGTTGAGCAGGGAGGGGTAGCAAGGGTGGGTGGGGGGCAGCAGAGATGAAATAAGCTACCTCCTTGCCTCCCAAACTCGCTGCCTTGCACTTCACAGTTAACAAGACACTGGCTGCCACTCTTGAGGTCAACACCCAGGTCTTTTCCTGCTGACTTTTCTATGGGCCCAGTGCTGCTGCCATTCATCTTCTTGATGCTGTACTGGGACACCCCCTGGGAGGATTCTCATCACACAGCACCTAGCCACTGCTCCAAGCTTCCTCAGCTTCCCTTCACCCGTAGCCAACCCTTTAGTCTGGCCCTGTGGGCAGAGCGTACATCCCCAGGTATTTACTGTGTGCCTGGTTCCAGAGGGAGAAAGAGGGAGGGGGTTGGGGCTCAGTCTAGTGAGGAAGCTGGACAAGCGCAGGATGGGATGATGCTGAGAGCAGGGAATGGAATCGGCTGTGCCAGCACAGAGGTGTCATCCCAACTGCAAGACAGGCAGGTTGGAGACATGCTCTGGGACACACCCAGCAACCAAGTTACAGTGGAGCAGGGAAAGGAGGAGGTGAGGAAGGTGTGAGTTGGGGTGGGGGTGAGGGTGTCACTGGTCCCAGGGAGTTGTACTCTCAAGGACACGAGGGAGGGGGTGACCACCACACCTCAGGCCCTCTGGCTACAAGGAAAGGGCAGTCATGAATGAGGATGAGGCCCAAGGTGAGAGCCAGCTGGCAAAGGGCAACCCATGTGGTGCTCCGGAGTTCTAAGCAGAGTGTGGGCCAGCTGTCCCCAAAGAGGGTATGTGATGGTCCTGCAGAGTGGCTCTCTAGCCTCATCCCCTACCTTGCTGCCTCTGCCTGGCTGGGCTCCCCCTCCATCAGGATCCTCTCTGGAACTGCCCCTCTCAGGCTGTTCCTGGTTTGTTTGTTCTCATCAGTTAGGCCTCTACACAAAGGTTCCCTCATCAACACATCCTCTCTAATCACTGTCTCTAAGGTCCCTTCTCCCCCAGGTCCCCAACTCTTCATCCCTATATTCCTTATTTCCTTTATACCACCTGCCACAAGCTGAGGGAATTCTGTCCACCGTCTCCTTCATTCAGTCTGGCTTAGTGTCTGGCCCAGGGGAGGCCCTCCATCATGTCTTCTCATGGAGTAAGAGATGTGAGATAAAGTGACCTGTACACAGACATGGAAATGTTTGTGTAAACAGAAAAACAGGCACAGAGGCCCAGGAGGGGGTTAGAGACTGAGGCTTTCTTAGCACAAAGCTGCCAGGCACAGGTACGGTGGAGAGTGGGAGCCGGTGCTCAGGAAGGGTATATACTGAGGGAAGAGGAGGACCCAGGAACCCTAGGAAATGGCCAAATGTTGGAAGAATGGGCACCCTTGAATGAAGTCCCTAAGAGGTGTCAGAGCAGGAGCATCAGGGCCAGAAGAGTGGGAGAGGAGGGAGATTTCAGAAGCCTATCAAGTCGTGCAGAAAACCCCAGAGGGAATACAACTGAAACATGCTACTACTGATGGGCTATTGATGGATGTTCTCTTTGAACATAGACTGCAAAGAGTGGGGCAGGACCGGGTAAACAGAAAGGGATGAAGGAAACAGACTGGACTGAGAACACCCTTTCAGGGAGCTTGGCACTGATGGGAAGAAAGAGAAGATACGCAGTTGGCAGAATGAAGGCAAAGGTCTACAGTATTTTGTTTCTGACAGAGGAAGACTGAAGCATATTAGCAGGTGGACAGGAAGAGATGGAAAATACAAGAATGGGAAGGGTGAGGAGTAACCCAGTTGGCTCCAACCAACTGATGCATGCCTCCCAAGGCCATGAGGCCCAGCCTCCCCTAGACAGACTCCTTAGGCTCCTCTGAAGCTTGTCCAACCCACAGGAGGTAGGCCACTATTCTGGAAGAGCAAGAGGAAAAGAGGAGCTGGACAGGGGGCTGTGTTGATGGCTCCTGTCTTCTCTGTGGACTGGGCAGGCCACTGGGTATGAGGGTGGGGGAACAAGGGCATGAGGGCTGCGAATCAGTGAGGAGAGGTCTGACCAAAGGAAGGAAGAAGAGATACGCTAAAAGACTGACTCTGTATCACTAAAGACCCAACTGTGAATCTCAGGGGTCAGGGTGGTTCTCATTCCCGATAGCATGAAAATCCTTCATGATCTGATACATCCTGGTCCCAGTCCCCCTTTCCAGTCTCACTTGCCATCATTCTGTTCACCCCTGACACCCTAGACTCCAGTTCCAGGTGAGGGCCCAGCATGTGCCACATGCCCAGAAGGGTCACCCCTCCAAATACTGCTCTAGGACCACCTCCTCTGTGGAGAGAATAACCTACTGCTATCAAACTACTTCTTCCTCTATATGTCTCCTCTGTTTCATGTCTCTAGAATGGAAGTACTAGATCCACATCAGAAATTCCAAGTGAATGTAGACAGGGCTGGCTTTGTGCCTAGGGGCCTGAAGGAATGGGAGGGTCATTAATAAAATTTCTGAAGTCTGAACTGCTAGTTTTAGGGATGTTGAGAGTTTGAGATGCCAGCCTTCTGTTCAAACAACCATGTCAAAAGAGGCCCTTGAAAATGTACATCAAGAACTTGCCAGTGAGGAAGGGACTAGCAGTGATAAGGGCTGGAGTTATATGCACGACAGTGGACCACTACTTCAGTTCTGGATTATAGTAACATTTCTGTAACTCTCGTCTCACACCCATGGGCTCCATTTATTCCGGATTCTGAGTTGACTTTACTTTCCTAACTCATCCTCCTCTGTTCAAAAAGCTAGAGTGCCTTCTAGAGTGTGGAGTGCAAACTCCTTGGTCTGGCAATCAAGACTGTTCAGAATCAGGCCTCAGCACACCTTTCTATTCTCACCTTGTGCTGCCCCCAACAAACCCTCCCTTTGGGTCAGATTGGTATTCCCGGTGGCCGAGGACAATAAGCACATTTCTGCCTGCTCACCTCTGCTACAACCATTCGTGTGATCTGAAGGCCCTCCCTTCTTTCTGCCCATTCTTAACACACACATGTTCAAAGCCCACCTCAAGTTCCCCTCTCCCTCCCTGGAACACCTGTCATGTTTACCGTACCATTCATTTTGCATTTTAAGATACGCTGCTTTGTGTTCTCTTTCATATATCAACCTATCATCCATGAGGCATAGAAGAAAGACAAGGAAGAGGTAGAAGGCAAATATAAGTACCCCATGAGGGGCAGGATATACTCTTCCTACTTCAGGCTCCCATTTGGAGAATAAAGAAACTTCAAAAAGAAGATGGTTTGTGACGGGACTCACTGGACAAGATGCAGACAGGTATGAGAGGAAAGCTTTGCAGGAACTGGCCAAAGTAAAAAACATGCACAGTCAATGTGGGGTATGTCTCTAAATCCTCTAAATCTGGATCTGGAACTTAACTTGGAATTTTGGAGAACTTGGAATGATCCCGTATACTGCATTAAATTCTTTCAATTCTCCTGAATGCGAAGATCGCCAGTGACATTTCCATCTCAGAAGCCTAATATCTGAAATTAACTAAACACTATTTTCTTTTGTCATAAAAAGAATTATATTGTTTACTGAATGAAAACCATTCAAAAAGAGACACTCATTCTGAGGGGAAATGGTTTTGTTGTAAATGTATTTTGAAGCAAAAACTGACAAAACTATTCTTACTGAGATCATTAAATCCTATAAAACAAAGCTTAGGTTTATACTTTTAAAAATCTCCTTAAACTGAGCAAATTTATAATTTCCCCCCAATTCCTAATACATGGCTTAAAAATAAATAGACAGGGACGCCTGGGTGGCTCGGTTGGTTAAGCATCTGCCTTAGGCTCCGGTCATGATCCCAGAGTCCTGGAATCGAGTCCTGAATTAGGCACCCTGCTCAGCAGGAAGTCTGCTTCTCCCTCTGCCTCTGCTGGCCGATCCCCCTGCTTGTGCTCTCAATCTCTCTCTTTGAGAAATAAAATCTTAAAAAAAAGTAAGTGGACATGTAACATGTTCTAACTTGAGTCAGTGTCAACTTTATGACTGAAAATTTTATTTTTACAAATTATTTTTTTAAATAAATACAAAAATTCCAATCTGGATATAATTTAGGCTTATGCTAGCAAATTAATGTATCAATAACTAGCTTACATGGCCTGCCCATCCTAAAGACTTACTTATACAAAGTCACAGAATTCCAGTTTCTGAAATAATGATTGCTCCTTGAATACACATAATGCCTACACTTTCTATCTCACAAGACTGTGGTAAGAATGAAATGAGAGAATACAGGTAAGAGCAAAGACTGCTATCCAGCCAAAGTCCTTTATAATAGATGCATGGCATTAATACTCAAAATATTTTGGGTGATATAATTTAAAAGTCATGTTGGCTAATGATTCAGGGAGTACTTTAACCAATCCAGTTAAGTTTCTTTTTCTTTTAAACAGAAACAGTCTCTTTTTATGCTCATTTTGGTTTTGCTTTTACCGGGAAGAACTTTTCACTAAAACTCGGCTTAAAAAAAAAAAAAAAAATGCTTCTAATAGCTCTCATCTTTAAAGGATCAAAACCTCCGCTTTCGTACTTGATCAGTTTCAAGCTCTCTGAAAAATACTCGTACAATTTGACCTTATTTTAGTGAAGTAACTGATGAAGCCGATGATAAAGGTGTTTACCTTTAAAAATTCCCAAATTTCATTTTTTGGAAGCTGAACACCATCCTTCTGAACCGTTTAACTTCAAAAATCTAGATTTAGTACAGCCTCAGACACCGAAGCAGGGTATACGAAAAGATCTTTAAAATCTATAGTAATATGTGTGCTTATTTTTCAGAAGTGGTTTTGGACGTCATGGCTTGACACAAAGCACGGAAAAGGAGTGCATACAGTACAGAGGCACTGCCATACACAGGGTGGCAGCACTGAGAAGGAAATCCAGACTGACGGCAGAACGCCTGAATGGCCAATGCAGCCTCCCAAGTGTGCCTGGAATCTGATTATGAAAACACTTCTTAGACACACGGGGATTTTGGTTTTAATTAAGAAATTCCTTTTAATTCTGGCAGAGGTATTCTCCATTTTAGAAAAGCTCTCATGAGTCAGCCTCTGAAAGTGATCAATTGCACTTTTCTGAAAACAAACTGCTTTCTCTTCCTCTTCCTGCATTGACAAAAGGTAAACTGAGTAGGATTAAATTTAAGCACCACATCATACTCAGTGTTTAAGCAGAGCAACTGTATCTCAAGTGTGTGTGTATACACACATACACCCATTTTTTTGTTGTTGTTGTTGTTTTGTGGGTTTTCTTCCCTCCAATTTATTTAAACTAAAAACAAAAACAGTTCACCTATTTCTCCCACCCTCACCCCACCCTCTGCCCCTGGCAACTACCAATCTGTTCTCTGTATGTATGAGCTTGGTTTTATTTTTGTTTTGAGATATTTAAATTAATTTAACATATAAAAAAGATCATACAGTATTTGTCTTTCTCAGTCTTACTTCACTTAGCATAATAGCATCAAAGTCCATCCACACTGTCACAAATGGTGAGATTTCATTCTTTTCTATAGCTGAATAATATTCCATTATATATAATATAAAGTTTTATAATACTATATATTATATTATATACAATATTATATATAAATGCCACATTTTATCTATGCATCCATCCATGGGCACTCAGGTTGTTCCCATATGCTGGTTATTACAAATAATGCTGTGATGAATATGGGGGTGTACATATCCTTTCAAAGTTAGTGTTTTCATTTCCTTTGGATAAATACCCAGAAGTGAAATAGCTGGATCATATCGTAGTTCTATTTTTAATTTTTTGAAGAACCTCCACACTATTTCCCACAGCATCTGCACTAACTTATATTTGTACCAACAGTGCACAGCGTTCTCTTTTCTCCACAGCCTTGTCAACACTTGTGATTTCTAGGCTTTTTGAAATAGCCACCCACCAGGTGTGAGGTGATTATCTCACGGTAGTTTTGATTTGCATTTCTCTGATGATGAATGATGTTGAACATCTTTTCATGTGTCTGTTGGCCATTTGTATGTCTTCTTTGAAAAAAAAATGTCTATTCAGATCTTTTACCCATTTTTTACTTGAATTGTTTGTTTTTTGCAACTGAGTTGTATGAATTTATATATTTTGGACATTTAGACCCTTACCAGATAAATCATTTGTAAATATTTCCTCCCATTCAGGAGGTTGTTTTTTCATTTTGTTGATGGTTTTCTTGCTGTGCATAAGCTTTTTAGTCTGATGTAGTCCCACTTGTTTATTTATTTGTGTGTGTGCATGGCTTTTGGTGTCAGATTTTAAAAAATCATCACCAAAGACCTATGTCAAGGAACTTACTGCCTATGTTTTCTTCTAAACCTGGTTTCAGGTCTTACATTCAATTCTACAATGAGTGTGTTTTCCTCATTGTATATTCTTGGCTCCTCCATCATAAATTAATTGGTTATATAAGTGTGGGTTTATTTCACGGCTCTCTCTTCTGTTCCACTGATCTATGTGTCTGTTTTTATGCCAACCCCATACTGCTTTTATTACTACAGCTTTGTAATATAGCTTGAAAACAGGGAATGTGATGCCTCCAGCTTTGTTCTTCTCAAGACTGTTTCACCTATCTCATGTCTTTTGTGGTTCCATACAAATTTTAGGATTGTTTGTTTCATTTGTGAGAAATGCCACTGAAATTTTCAAAGGGACTGCACTGAATATGTAGATTACTTGGGCAGGATGGACATTTGAATATTAATTTTTCTAATCCATGAGCATGGAGTATCTTTCTATTTATTTATATCTTCTACAATTTCTTTCACGTTTTCTAGCTTTCAATATACATGTCTTTCACTTCCCTGGTTAAATTTATTCCTAGGTATTCTTTTTGATGCAATTGTAAATGGTAATTTTTTTTTCTTTTTGATAGTTCATTATTAGCATATAGAAATGCAACAGATTTCTGTATATTGATTTTGTATCCTACAACTTCATTGAATTAGGTTATTAAATTTAACAGCTTTTTGACAGAGTCTTTAAGGGTTTCCACATATATAATATCATCAGCAAATAGTGGGCAGTTTCATTTCTTCCTTTCCAATTTTGATGCCTTTTATTTCTCTCCTTTTTTTTTTTTTTTTTTGCCTAATTTCTCTGGCTAAAACTTCCAATACTATATTGTATAAAAGCAGCAAGAACAGGAATCCTTGCCTTGTTCCTGATGTTAGAGGTAAATTTTTCAGCTTTTCACCATTAAGTATGATGTTAGCTATGGGCTTGTCCTATATAGCTTTTATTATATTGAAGCACGGTACCTCTATACCCACTGCATTGAGAGTTTTTATCATAAATGGATATTGAATTTTTTCAAATGCTCTTTCTGCATCTATTGAGATGATCATATGACTTTTATACCTCATTTTGTTAATGTGGTTATTATTTTGACTGATGTGTGGATATTGAGCCAGTCTTACATCCCTGGAATAAATCCCACTTGATCACAGTATGATTTCTTTAATGTATTATTGAATTCAGTTTGCTAATATTTTGTTGGAGATTTTTATATCATGTTCATCAAAGATATTAACCTGTAATTTTCTTTACTTGTGACAACTTATTTGGTTTTGGTAGCAGGGTAATGCTGGCTTCATATGGTGAATTTGGAAGAATTCTCTCCTCTTCTATTTTCTGAGAGTTTGAGAAAGATTAGTATTAATTCTTCTTTTAATGTTTGGTAGAATTCACCAGTGGAGCCATCTGGTGCTGGACTTTTGTTCGCTGGAAAATTTTTGATTAGTGACTCAATCCCCACACGAGTAATTGGTCTCTTAGTAATGGGTCTGTTCAGATTTTCTATTTCATCATGAAACAGTTTTGGTAGATTGTATGTTTCTAGGAACTTATCTGTTTTTTTCTCGGTTACTCAAATTTGTTGGTATATTATTGTTCATGGTAGTCTCTCATGATCCTTTCTATTTCTGCAGTATCAGTTTTAACATCTCCTTTCTTCACTTCTCATTCTGAGTCCTCTCTCTTTTTTTCTTGGTGAGTCTAGCTAATGGTTTATCAATTCTATCTTTTCAAAGAATCAGTTCTTAGTTTCACTGATCTTTCCTATTATCTTTTTAATTTCTATTTATTTCCGCTTTAATATATGTTATTTCCTTCCCTCTACTAGCTATGGGCTTTATTTGTTCTTTTTCTAGCTCCTTGAGGTGTAAAGTCAGGTTGTTCATTTGAACAAGAAGATACAGCATTTGTGAATATTTATGCACCCAAAACAGGAGCACCTAAATATATAAAACAAATATTAACAGACATAAAGGAAGAAATAAACAGCCATACAACAATAAGGGACGTTAATACCTCTCTAACACCAATGGAGAGATAATCCAGACAGAAAACCAATAAGTTAACACTGGCCTTAAATAATATATTAGACCAGACAGACTTAACAGACATTCACAGAACATTCCACCCAAAGGAACAGAATACACGTTCTTCTCAAGTGCACATGGAACGTTTTCCAAGATAGATCATACGCTAGACCACAAAAAAGTCTTCAGAGGATTAAAATCATATCAGGCATCTTTTCCAACCACAGTGGTATGAAATTAGAAATTACATGAAGACAACTGGAAAATTCACAAACATGTGGCAATTAAGCAGCATGCTACTGAACAACCAACTGGTCAAAGAAGAAATCAAAAGAGAAATAAAAGAGACAAATGAAAATGGAAATGTAACCTACCAAAGTTTATGGGATGCAGCAAAAGCAGTTCTAAGAGGGAAGTTCATAGCGATGCCTGCCTGCCTCAAAAAACAAGAGAAGTCTAGTGCATATTTAAAAAGATTACCTGAGCTATGATTAAAAGTGCTCCAAAGTAGAAACTTCTTTTAAGAATATGATCTTGGGAACAAAACTGCTGTTATTAAATACAAGCAGCTCAAGTGTTAAACTAATTGTCTTTATTATGTTATAACATTCAAAAAGAGAGACTTTTAAGGAAAACATCTGTAATGCTACTTAAAATGAACTAAGATAGCCCTAAGAGTCTAAAATGCTTAATGATTAAAAATTTCAAATGCAGTGGATATTCAAGTGACATAGATAAAAACAGTTCTAACACATTATCACATTCTTCCTTCAAAAATAACTACAATAAACAAATATTATTTGATTCTCTAAGTAATTTTGTGCCTGTATTTGAAAAACATATTCTCATTGTGTGAAAAGATAGATGTTTATGAAATTCTACAAACTGTCAGATAATTATATGTATTCACTTTGTTTACAAACTTCTAGGCATATAAAAATAAATTCAGGTACAGAACAGCTTTCAATTAAAATTCCCTAATTTCAGTAGTACATCAAGTTATCCAAATATTTAAAACCTTCATTCTATATCTAATTATATCTGTTACATGATAGTTATTTCCATTTTGATTTATAATTAAATATTTTACATGTATTACCTTTTAAAATATACTGTATGTGAAATTATTGCTAAGGAATATTTGTCTTATACTTTGTTCTTAAAAAGAAACTGAAGCAAATTACCTTAAAAGTTAAGCCTGATATATACACACTTTACACTGGGCATAGTTAAATCAGTTATTTGTTTATATGACAGGAGCTCTGAGGATGCTCAAATTTTATGAAGCATTAAAAGAAAAACATAAAATATCACCAACTGCTGTTAGAAGAGTACCCTGTATTTGTAGGCATTTTCCTTCTTTGAAACATTTTAAACTCTTCCAAATAAGAACTACTAGAGCTGCTTCCACAACCCCTGGTATAATTTACCTACCTATTTTCTTATATGTCTAATTCTATTTTAGAGCTGAAACCCTTAGCATTTGAATAGTGATTTGCAAACAAAATACTAATATTAGAAAAGTAACATAACCAAGGTTGAAATTTTATCCAATTAAATGGCCTCAGACAATAACAAATTAGAAAAACACATGAAAAACATTTTCTCAGATTTACTTAGAAAATAAGTTTAGAAATACAAGGAAAGTAAATTCATGTTTGAAATATAGTCTCTAATCAGATATGCTGGTTATATTAATTTTAATGTTAAAATAGATCTTACTCAGCTATATAAAGACACAACTCTCAAAAACTGCAAATTTAGAACAAATTCAATTTTAAAGTAAGGGAGCTAATTTCTCTTCTTTGGAACAGAACAGGTATAGGAATTATATTTAGGAAATACAAAAAGCTTAAGAAAGGCAATATATTCTTAAATAAAACTGTATTTTCATTTCATTTGCTAAAGTTGATTTAAAAAAACAACAACCCTGTTATTCTAACTCTTTTAGGGTATGATGAAAAGTGATGTGGGCACTACGTAATTCCAGCTTTAAGACAATACAAGAAAATAAAATCAAATTACTTAGAAAATGTAGCAGACTAAAATTCAGCTGGTGTCATTTTTAACCTGAACGTTTGAACGACCTTAATCCGCCAGGTTCAGTTTCTTAAAATTCTCCTGATGGAGAACGATTCAATCAGCTTTTTATTAATACACCTTCAAGTGAACAAAACTGATTAAAACATTTTCTCAGCTTGCCTTCTAGCCAAAGAAGCTAAATCCCTCATTCTCTGATCGATTTCTAGTTTAACAGTCTCCAAAAATGTATCTCAAAATTAAAGGCTCTAATATCTAATTATTGATTAAAATCATAGAAATTTAAAAAAAACTGATGGCAACCGTTTAGCTGTAGCATTTAATCTGAGAATATTTCCATATTCAGAAACCAAAAGATAGGCTATCATAAGTAATCAATCTGCATACGTTCAATTTCAGTATAGGTTTAAGACAATAATTCAAGTGTTTGATAACTCCAAGTCTAAAATTAGCCTCTTATTCCCAAAAAAGGTAGACTTCAAGACTCTGCAAGGGCAGATCATCATTCACAATCTGTAGGGGATTTGGTTACCCTTTAGGAAAAGATGCCTCCTCTACCCTCAAAATATTTTCTTAAACTAAAGGAAACTTCCACACCAGAACATAACACTATAAGAAGTCTAGATCCTCCTTCAGAAAGTCAATTGCTAATTAATAAGTAGGAAAGAAAAATTTCCTTTAACTGTCAGCATACACCTAAAAACAATCCAGAAATTAAGAATTTTGTTGACTGTTCTTATCTTTACCTTTTGAAAAGCTTTTTAAATGTTATTAAGTGTGTAGGAAATGATATAAATTGCCCTAAAAAAGCCCACAAAGTACCTTGTTCTTAGATTAAGTTTTTAAAATCCATTTCATTAATCTAACAAAGCTTTAAACTTTCTGATGAAGAATGGAGAAGATAATTTTCAATATTTTCTAAGATTTTTCAGAACATTTCCCTAGGTACACATTTAAAATAATCTTTAAAATATTTTTAAAATATGAAAAAATCACTTTTCCTTACTTAAAAATAAAGAATTGAAAATAACCACTACAAATTATTCTTAGAATTTAATTTAGTTTAATCCAAACCTAAGAAGATACGGAAGAAAGGCTTTGGGGAAATGTATTTTTAAAAGGTTATTATAAAGTCAGCAATTTGTATTGGAAATACTCTCTTATAGATTCCCCTAATTATCTCTCCCCTTTCAGGGGCTAAATTTATTATTTTTGCTTTGTATGTAGCTATTCTTTACTCAACGTAAGTCAATTTTTAAATTTGCCATGATTTTTATTTTATTCTGAAATTCTCATCTCCCTATTTCTTTCCTATTAATTTTGGACATTTTAGTCCATTCTTATATTCTCATTACACACTTTCATTCTTTAAACTCTTATTTTTAAAAGGCATCAAATAAACTTTCTAACACCTCCATAGTTCTAGGTTTTCTGTTTTTAGATTAGGAAAAAAATTCCACTTTAAAAAAAATGCAAGGAAACATTTCAAGCAAACTGTTTATCCTATTAATCTAGGACCTAATTGCCTAAATTCACTCACTTTACTTATTCACACACATTTCTTAGGTAGTCATCTCAAATTCCCAGCACACACTGTGGTTAGTTTTAATACCATGATCCTGCAGTAACTCTGTTTACAAGACATCCAGGGACTTTTAAACACTAACAATTTTAATGCAGTATCACACCACTTCACTTTTTCAAAATGAGAAATTATTTGTTTTATAAAAATGGATTTCTGTTTTCTGATAAGCATTAAAAAAAAAAAAAAGGCAAAAGCCTTAACACCCTAAGGACTACAAACGACAATACATACACAAAACAAAAATACCAAACATACAGAAAACAAAAATACCAAACCACCCTTGGTAGTTCCCCAGCACCCTAACCTTGTCAATACCACTCTGGAAAGAGGAGGCAGGGACAGGTGTACAAACTGAGTAGCATGCAAACCACTGGACAGCAGGCCAAGTGATTTAAAAGTAAAAACCAACTTATGCCTCTGTCATAATTTCTAGAAGGCTTTCGTACATGTATATTTCTTACATCAAATGTTAATAACTATACACTAACACTTTTATAAAATATTATGACCTACACTTTTTCATTTAATTTCTCTTAATTAAGCTTGAAAATTAAATTTGCTAATAAAATATAAAACTTGTCCTATTATAAATGAAAAGCAGTAATAGAGTAGATGCCAGGTTCAGGCATTTCAAAAAAATTAGACACTGAAATATATGCAAAAAGTAAAAATTAGCTACCTCCAAAGTGATCTTATCATAAAATGGGAAAGAATTCCCACACATGAATCCTAAAATCATAGTTAACTTTACAGTTTATCAATCTGATGTACCCTGCCCTCATACTTAACTTATTTGTAAATACTTTCACAAGGCTACCTAAACATTTACTAATTGGTTAAGTATGCTGCCTACATTAATTCCTGTAAAAATTAAAGAAATTAAAGGTCCACTTTTGTTTTTTCACAGTGGCTGATATATATCGAAGTATTTGATGTTTCAGAAAAGGTGTTTATCAGGTCCTTAAAACATTTAAAACATGGCTCAAGGGACAATTTATAGCCCTTTTACCTTTAACATATTCACTATCTTGGATTTTGTTGAACACATTCAGTTGTTTTTTCCTTCTTCTGAAACTCTTCCCTTACTCAAATAACTAAAGAATCTAAGATGTTATCAACACAAAGAGAAAAAATTTATATTTATTCCTTATGCATTTGGAAACACATCAAAAAGAACAAGTATTCCACGTAGTTTGAGTAAACTTTCAGCAAAACTTTTTTCCTGGGTGTGTGTGTGTGTGTGTGTGTGTGTACGTAAATGTGTGTGTAACAGGTAATTTTTTTGTACATCTTAATTTCCCAAAGAACAGAATTCTAAATAAAAAATATTACAACATTCCTAGAAGGAACCAATATTTTGATTACACAACTCAAGGGGCAAATGATTATTGAAACAAAACTTTAAAGATGGTTACAGATACAGCTTAAAGTTATCTGGCTTTTCAAATATCTAAGACAGGAGCATTACATTTCATTTAGCAAACAACAATTTAATCCTTAGAAAGGAAAATTTCCAGAATACCAACCAAAATGTGTATGGCAACAACCAGCATTATGTTAAAAATAAAGGAAAAAAAAAATCCCACCTTTGTAGTATATTAAAATACAAAGAGTACCCTTAAAAATTTAAAATTATATTGATAAAGGCAAATTCATTAATTTATTTAGCTGTAGATATCTGTTTATTAAAATATTTTGGTTATAATAAACATACAGACATGGGATTTTTTCAGTACTAGCCTATATCTATAAATTATCTTCCACAACAGCTAAACTCTTTATAGAATTTCAAATGGCAGAATTAGGCATATAAATTTCAAGTAATAATCTCAAAGTAGGAGGTTTCGCTAACTGTAACTGGAATGAAGATTTTGAATATACAATATCTTTGGATTATTTATCTATAAATTATCTTCCATAACAGCTAAACTCCTTATAGAATTTCAAATAGCAGAATAAGGCATATAAATTTCAAGTAAGAATCTCAGAGTAGGAGCTTTCTCTAACTCTAATTGAAATAAAGATTTTGAGTACACAATATCCTTGGATTATTTCTTTAAATAGGTGTAATTTAGTGGTAGCTTCAGAAAAAGTATGTTCAACAGACATTATATCTGAGACATTAAAAAAGCCCAATACAACCAATTCAAATTAGATATTATGCTATGCTCTACCTAAATAAGACTCTCCAACGAATTCAAGTTTTTATACTTTGTGCACTCTCAATGCATTTTCTAATTCAGATAATCAGCCAGTGTGTAAAACCCAAACATGAAGAAACTTATACTACCCTTTGTGAGAGAGGAAAAAAATCACAATGACAGCACTTTTACTTAGGTTGACAATAAACTAATCATAACTTGAAGTGTCCAAACAAACTGAATAACTCAATGGTCTAATGTAATTGGAAGAAATATTTTTCCTTCACTCTTACAGAAACTGAATTTATTTGTTATTAGTATCTAGTCTGTCGAAGTGGCAACTATTAAGATCCAAAAGTCTCATTTATTTTAAACAGAGAGCCTAATTCTGACTACTTATAGTTAATGTAACTTTCTTCAGCCAAAGTACAATAAAAATGTAAGAGAAATTTCAAAGGTTGTATAAATAATAATGGCATTCTGAAACCTCTGGACAGATGATTATTTGGGGGAAGGGGAAGTTTCCCTTTCCCATTGATAATTTAATCACTTTTCAATCAGTTTTGATTTAACAGTGGTTCATGGGAATAATTTTTAATGAGTTCTTAGAAAGGTGTAATTGCTTCCAAAATCAGAAACCACAAGATGATGTACTCAAACACTATGCCGATGTAATGCTGTTCGGGAGGTATTTACAGAAAGGTGCAGATAGGAGCTCAGTTGTGAACACATGTTAACATAAAATGGGCTTCAAAACAATAATCTGTTTGTACAGTAGGGAAAGAAAAAATAGTCTGTATAAGATATACAAAAACCCAGCTCTAATTTTAATCTATTTCTATAACTCATAAAAAACAAAGGAAAATAGGCATTTATTTCAAAACTCCATATACCTGTGGAAAACGGAGCACAAGTCAATTCTATTTGAGATGAACCTTAATCTCAAACAGAATTCAGCTAACAACATATTTTAAATTTTGAAAATATTGTGAAAATGTCAACCATTAAAGTCAACAGTAGTATATGATCAGTAAACATTTCCTGTTAAATAACACAAATAAATTCAACTTAAAAGATGCAAACTGATAGGTCTCAGGATTTTAAAACCTTTTAATTTCAAAGTAGCAGAGTTACAGCACATGTATAGGATGGGCTTTAAAAATGGGTATGCGTAAACTTTTCCATGGTGTTGGTGTATGTGCTTTTTTTCTCCCCTTAAGGAAATGCCTACTGCTTACAGTGTAAAAGAATCTCCACCATTCTGTCTGCAGTTTTCAACCAGAAGTCTTCAATGTACCTTAAGCCAAATTGAATATTAGGTATTTTACAGCTTTTATAAAATGGCTGTAAAATCACATTATGGGCATACACAGCTCTTTGATCTTACTGCACAGAATTCATACTGTTCAATAATGCTATACCATTACACCACACACCTTAAACTATTTCCATTTTTCCACAAATCCTTCCAAAATCAGCTTCCAAAGCAAAGAAAGGTAACATGAAAAGTTCCTGGGATGCTTGTTACACAAAAGAACAGCTTGGATACAAACTAATCTACACAATATCCATCTTCTGTTGAGCCTGTTTATCTCTCCTTTCCCTCCATCACTCCTAAAGGTGGGTGCATTTGAGTAATGGAAAGAGATGGCTCTTACACCACCACACCCTCCCAGCACCTCTGCCTTTGGTCTTCAGACAGTGATTCAGTGCAGGTGATGAAAATCATAAGAAAAGAGAAGCTGTCCCTTTAAAATGCCCTGCTCTGTCCCATATCCCACGTGGAACCAACATCAGCAGCACTTTCCCATTAACTTCAATGTGATGCAAGAGGCACCATCCTTTTATATACGTAAAACCAGAAAACTTCAGCTTAATATTCTTTACAGAGGATGAACAGGTGAAGCAAACGGGTCAGGAAGGGAGAAACCAAGCAACGCCCCACCCCTCCCCAAAAGGTGCTCCAGTCCTGCACTCCAGTATCTCTGTGCAACATCACCTCTCTACCCCTCCTCTGTAGAGCCCAGTTTAAAGAAAGGAGGGAGCCACTAACAAAACCTGAAACATAAATGCGACGAAAATGCAATCTAAAGCCGGAAAGGTTTATTCTTCCAATCACACATATTAACTCTATTAAGAAAATGGCATCACTTTTTTTTCCACCAAAAAAAAAAAAAACCCACCCCGCAAAGATCATTAAAAGAGAGTTATAAAATAGCAAATATAGTGTTTATCTTATCTCAGATCAGTCCACATTACCAATAAGTTTAGCAGTTTCTGCACTACCACCTCCCCCCTCCCTCCCCCTCCTTCTCTTGCATCGGATTTTCACGTTTTCTCATTGTCGGTTGAGTTATAAAAGGCTTTTGCCCTTCGAAAGTTTTAAAAAATAAATAAATATTAACTCCTTGGTCCCTGCAAAGTCAAAATGGACTTCAGGGGAAAGGCGGTTCATACTTCTACCTTTAGCGAGAAAAGGGGGAGCATCCCGGATTTTTAGGGATTTTTTGCGATTTTTAAAAAATTTTTATTTGGTTATATGCCTGAGTTCTCCCTCCATTTTGGTTGTTTATGATACTGACAACAAGCTGTCCCTGCTCTGTGCAGATCTCCTGCTTTCATTTAGCACCCCCTCCCCCTACCCCCGCCCTCGCAGCCACACATCCAGGGCTCACACCTCCCCGCAGACCCCGCACCCCGACCCCGACTCGCCCACCTGAGGAAAGGGCAAAAACAAATTCATTTCTCCAAAAAAGAAAAACCTCTTTTGAAAAAGGGGCAAAGTTACCCCAAGTCACTCAAAGTGCCCCCCAAATATTGCCGACTGCGGGTTTCCGCCAGGCCCTTTGGGAAGCGACCTTCCCCCGGGATGTTTTGGTGGAAAATGCGGAGAGTTTACTCTCAAAACTGAATTTATATTAATTTTTCCCTTATTTTTCGGGTCTCTAATGTCTTCCGCTCTCGCTGCTGCCGCTGCCGCTGTCACAATATTCACAGCACCAGAGAGGAGGAGGAGGAGGAGGAGGAAAACTTTTCAAACTTTCCAGACCCTGAATAAAGGGTTTTTTTTTTTCCCACCGACCTCACCTTTGGGTCTCCAGCCGCATCGCCCCCTGCCCTGTCAGAAGCGACTTCGGGAGTCCCCACACCCCCGCTTAATTATTTTATTTTATTTTTTATTATTATTTTTCTCTCTGGGGTCCTGAGCAGGGGCT
This sequence comes from Enhydra lutris kenyoni, assembly GCF_002288905.1. Taxonomy (NCBI): domain Eukaryota; kingdom Metazoa; phylum Chordata; class Mammalia; order Carnivora; family Mustelidae; genus Enhydra; species Enhydra lutris. The sequence goes on along the minus strand of NW_019154125.1, from coordinate 9,840,042 downwards.
GAGAGTAGCACAAACTTTTCCTCCTCCTGCCGCCGCTGCTGCTCCTCTGCCCCCTCGGCTAGTCCCATAATTTAAATAACCCTGATATTTCTCCCGCTAAACGCCTCTCCGCCGCCCCGGACCCCGGGAGAACTCACCGCGGGGCTTTAACATCCTCCCTCCGGCCCGTCCGCCGCCTTTACACCGCCCGCGGAATTTCTAATAATTTTTTTCTCATATTTCGGGCTGGACGCGGCGGGCCTGGAAATTGTTTCCTTACGCCTCTTTCCAGCAGCCATTGTAGTGTATGCGCTGCCCCTGCAGCCCAACTTGCAGCTGCCGCTGCCGCCGCCGCCGCCGCCGCCGCCGACGTCGCGCCCACCGCCGCCTCCCCCGGCCTCCTCGGCCGCCGCCCCCGCCTCCCGCCGGCCCGCCCCCGGTCCCCGCCCGCCGCTGTGCCCGCCCCCCGGGCGGGCTCCGCCCCAGGGCCGGCCACTAGGCGTCGCCGCCGCCAGGGACGGGCTCGCCGATTGGGCTTTGGTGCCGCCCATCAAACCAAAGTGTTAAGAGGCGGGCCGCGGCGTGGGGGGCGCGGCGGGGCGGGGGATAGGGGCGTGGCCGGGCGCCCAGCCCCGCCCACTCCTCCCACCTCGGCCCTCCTCCCGCCAGCTGGAGGCGGGGCGAGACCCGCCCGCCCCCGCCCAGCAGGGCCCGGGAGGGCTGTCAGTCTGGCGGCGGCGCGCGTTGATTGGGCCGGCGGCCGCCGGGGAGCGGGGGCAGCACGTTGGGATGCGCGCTACTTAAGGTCCTGCTGCGTGAGCCATTGACGTGTTTGGAGCTGGAGACAGCCTGGGAGCTGGCAGGGTGGCCGTCCGAGGTGAGTGGTCCCCCGCCCCTCCTTTCGCGGCGGCTGCGGGGATGCGAGAAGAGAGGAGTGTGCACCTGGGTCACCGCGGGCCCGAATCCTTTCTTTCGGCGTGAAGCCGCTGCCACCAGGCCCTGCCTCAGGGCAGGCCTTTTCCTGTCGCTTCTCCTTTCCACGACACCGGTTTGTTCGGGCTGGAGACGAGGAAAGTGACCCTCGCTCTGCCTGGGCACCCCAGCTCTTCCTTTACCCTGCTTCTCAACCTTTGGGGCGTAATTGCCACCCCCCCACTCCCAGTTTCCTGCGTTTTCCTGTCCCTCTACCCTACTCGGCTCCATCGAAGGTCAAAGCAAGGTGTGTTCTGTGCCCGTCGTCCACCGTTAGACCGACAGGCAGCATCGCGGAAGGTCGCGAGACTGCGGACTCGCACCTCCAGTTTCTTCATTCGACTTCCCCAACCCTCCCCGCCATGCTATGCCCACTTCCTGACCCTGCCTTTCTGCACTCAGCAGTGGGGTAAGGGCTTTAGGTTCTCGCATAACGTATTTCAGTTTCGCTAGTTGCATCTGCGTTTTATCAGAGCCACAGACCCCTGCCTTGGCTCTGACCAGCATGTGAGCATGGACGTGTTCAGTAACGTTTTCTTCCTCTGGGGATGTGAACTGTGGGGATGTGAACTGGATGGAAAATCAACACATACTTTTTAAAGCAATTTGCCTTTTGGAGAAGGTGTTAGAGTTATTCCTCAACTGTGCTGTGCTTTTGCGGCCCCTCAAATCTTTGGTTTTCTTTCTGGCTGTCCTTTGCATGTAGAGCTCTGTAATATTTGTTTAGTGCCTTCAGAAAGTAAGCAGGCAAGCCATCTCTGGCAGGACACTCTATCTTCCCTTTAGCCCTTCTCCTCCTTGTAAACAGGCATTTCCTCTTCATTTCCAGTCGATACGTGAGGATTCAGGCAAAGAAGGTGACATTTAGAAATCCAAACTTACATTGACTTGTATGTAGAATCCGGAAGGGAAAGGAAAGGAAATTGAATAAATTAATCCTTCAAACCTGATTTGTGTATATATGATGTTACCTAGATGTTATTTTAAAAGAATTCTTGACTGATAATGATAATAAAATGCAGTGAAAGTGCATTTTCATATAAGGCACGCAATCAGAGTTTTGTGTATGTCTCATTATTGTTGAGATTATATATAAGGAATATAAACAGCTAAGTAGAATTCTGTGTTCTTACATCATAGGATGGATGTAAAAGAGAAGGATGTGGTTTTACTTAGTACTGTTATCTCTTAGTGAGAAGTCAAGCGAGCAAAAGAATTGCGTTCAGGAGAGGAAGAAGCTTCTAGATAAAATTGAATAGCACCTTGAATTTCGTTTTTACCTAGATGCTTTTGTTAGCTAGGTGTATTCATGTATTGTTCAGGGAAAATCATGAAATGTAAGGATTACTTAGAAGATTCCTAAAAGTGAAGAACTGGAATGACTAAACTTTTCTCTTTTAGCCTGGACACCCTGGTCTCTGAACTGGGTGACTCTTGATTACAAATACCTCCACTTTTTAGGAGCTTATGGGGTTTGATTGATTTTCCTGAATGTACCTTATTTCTTTTACCATGACTGATATTTTTTGACCGTGTCATCTAGGGCAAGAAAAGTAGAAACCATTTCATACAAAAATTCTGACCTTTGTCTGGTTATACTGACTGATGCAGTTTTTTATTGGGTGGTGTTGCGTAGGTCATATTGCGTTGCCGCTTGTTTCTCCTTCCAGTTTTAGGTGGAAGATGGTTAAGGTAGAAGAGAATTCGAGAGTACATATTAGCTCAGCTCCTTAAACTTAGTGCAGAGCATTTAAAAATGTTTGTGGGTAGCTCATCAATAGTATACTGATATAGTGGAATGAAAAAATCACTTTGAAATATTAAATAGTTTGTTGACTATTGTTTTTTTAATTTTCTTTTAGTTCCTTTCTATGACATGTTTTCAAAGATAATAGGCATACCAGTTTCAGATGAACTCCGTTATAGAGATCAGTTTTCCTGGAACATAGTTGACATATATGAGTACTGTGTGACTTGACTTGGAATCACTAGGTGGCTCTTAGGGAACTGTGATAATCTTTAATTGGTGAGGACTTCTGCAGAGCTCTCCATGTGTAAGGCTTGAGTTGGAAGATTAATGAACCACAGTAGCATTTTGTGACTTCCTTTAACCCAGGGAATTATCAGTTAAATAGAAGGTACCACTGGGAGTAAAGTTTCAGTTTTTCTTTTTTAGCTTTTCAAAATGCCAACTAAGCAATAACTTTGTTTTTTAGTATATTGACCACCCTGGTGCTGGCTACAGAGTATGCAGTTAGGTTTAGTAAACAAATGTTTTTGCTACTGTTGGTTCGTACTATTTGTTCCACACTTATTTTGTATAATGATCAAATGTATAATAAGGAAGTAATCATTAGAATGCATGCTATATTTGGGAGGCCTAGGTGGCTCAGTCAGTTAGGGATTGGACTCTTGATTTCAGCTCTGGTCATGATCTCAGAGGCCTGGGATTAAGCCTGGAAGGGAAGCACACTCCCCACTCAGCGGGGAGTCTACTTGTCTCCCTCTGCACTTCCTGCCTCCCCACACTTGTGCATATTGGCTTGCTCTCTCTCTCTCTCTCTCTCTCAAATAAATGAATAAATATTTTTTTGAAAAAGAATGCATGCTGTATTCTTAGTTTTTTTTAAAATGTGTTTATAGCTTAACTTTTAGAAGTAAAGATAAACTAAAACTGAACTATAACTGAACTTTCTTCCTGGACATTATAATCAAATTTCGGTGGATTAATTTAAATACGGCCCTGAGGCACCATGGCAATTCAAAGGAAAAACCCAACCAAATATTTATTCTCATAATCGAGAGGGCATACAAAGTTCCTTACTGGATAAGCATCCCAATATTAATTTTTCAAGTACTCAGGGGTCTAATGAGATGTATTGATTTATTTTCTGTCATTCACTGTGTAACTCTTTTTTCTAACATCTCCCTGCAGTAAGAAAAGTATTAGGATGCCCATGGTAGCACGGAGGCTGAGAGATCCTGACATAAACCCTTGCTTGTCGGTAAGGTGATTTGCTTTTAATTTTCACGAGTATTAACTTGGAAAAACAGACTTGTGTTCTTACAGGCATCCATTTTCTGAAGTTCTTGAATAAAGTTATTTCTATACAAAAATATTCCTGGCCAGCATATCCTTCTTTCACCAGAGCAGTTTTAGGTATTCATAATTTAGGTAACAAAGATCCATCCCCTCAAAGTTTCCGTTTGTATAGTGTGCAAGCATATATTTGCCACTGTAACACCAGACGGAATATGTAACACCAGGGAAAGTCTGTAGTCCAAAAGTGGAAAGTGGCAAAGTATATTTTTCAACTGCCACTGAAATTTGTTTTAATAGCAATAATTTCATCCTGTCCTTGAGACAGCCTGGCGATGAATAGGGCCTATAATGGAATTTGCCTATTTAAAGCCTAAAGCGTCCCACAAGGGTATCATGTACACAAAATGTTTTGTTGTAATAATAAAGTCTTACTGGCATCTGTTTGGTATGACTAGCAATACTGACTTGTGGCTTTGTCACCCTGGAGTTGTCACCCTGGAGTAATGCATTCATCAGACTGGTGCCATTCCCTGAGCCAAATGGCATTTTTCAAATGCACACATTCATTAAATATTTGGCATAGAATTTTAGCTTTGTTTTGTATATTTGATCTGTTTTGAACAGCTTTATTAAGTTTCTTTAGATAGACCATGTTTCTTATCCGTGAAGCAAATTACCTACCCCTTGAGTTAAAGCTTTCCTTTAGATGAGCTCTCAGAATCATACTTTTCATTTTGAAGTTTGTTATCCAATCTACTTCCAGTTTAGACAGCTTAATTTTAATTCCCAAATGGCTCTTACCTTTGAACTCACCACCCTGTGTTGCTCACTTAGGTTTTGAAGTGATATTAATGATATCTATTAAAACTGCATGCATAATAGTATATGTACTTGCATAATGGAGGGAATGATAGCCAAAAATACATTGAGATGAGTGGTGTTAATTTACATTGCCTTGATGTAGACCAGTTATTAGCAACTTACTTAGGATCTTGAAACAGTCAAGTCAAAGTGAGAACTTGGAAAAGCAGGACAGCTGCAATCTGCTTTGGGAGATTGGGTTTTGATTCTCGCTGTGCAGTAGTGATTTTCAGCACCTTGTACCTTGCCTCCACTTCTTTGTTGAACGGTAACTGGGGTAAATGATCTCAGTCTGCACCCTGGCTCAAGTTCCCATGATCAGATATTCAGAAAACTGACTCAGACTATGAAAAGGAAGATGTCTGCCCTGAGCAGAATGAGTGCTGGGATGGTAGGGAAGATAATTCAGTTTCTGTTCATTACATGCTCGTTAAAAGGAGCAAAAGGGAATGAGTTCGTATTATCTGTTCTGGAGGGAAGTGGCTTCAGAAGTTTGGGGGTTTTTTGTTGTTTTTTTTTTAGATCCCATTCCACCCTCTTTAAATGATGCCTTTCTTACATATTAAAGGAATCCGATGCTTCTACCCGATGTATGGATGAAAATAACTACGACAGGGAACGGTGCTCCACTTACTTCTTAAAGTATAAAAACTGCCGGAAATTCTGGGTAAGCCTAGCTTGGTTAGCTTTGTGTTAAAACTCCTCTCTTAGGCTTGAAACTGAAGCCCCAAATTAGTGCATACCCACAGTCCCTTCTTGGTGATGGTTTCCCCTTCTGGGGAAACAAGTTTTTCACTCTCCTCTGTGTTTCCTGAAGGATACTTGCGAGCTTTTAGTGGCTGCCTCCTCCTTCTCCAGGCTGGAAGAATGCAGGTCTCCTATGGGTGGGTCTTCCTATGAGTGTTTAAGAGCTGCAGCCCTAACACAATAACCTTGTTTTAATTTTAGTTCTGGGGATGAACAGAATGGAGAGCTTGCTTTGTCATAATGCATTTTATGCTTCCATTTCTGCCTTCTCCTTTCCCACCACCTCTCATGGTTGTTAAAATGGTCCCATTTTTCTTGAGACATTGGTGTGTGACTTCTGTATCTGAGCACTAGATCCAGCTACTTCCTTTCCAGATCTTCTAAGTTAACTGTTGCTTTCATGTAGTAATTATTTAGTAGATCCTCTGGACAGACTGGACTCTTGTGCTCCCGCACTTCAGTAATGTATATTCCCATCCCAATTACCGTCAACGTAGTTGGAATGGTCACTTCTATTTAATTAGTTTGAAAACATAATCTGAAGTCCTAGAATTAGTTTTTTGGTTCCTCTTTACACTTGGTTTTTAGAATTTCCTCTTTGAGGAAGTAGTGGCCAATAACTGGCAAATGAGTAGCATTTGATATATGACTGATTTGGATTTCTTCTTTTTATACTTACGTGCAGAATTCTATCATGGTCCAGAGAAGACAGAATGGAGTGACACCATCTATGCCTACAGCAGCAGAAAGAGATGAGATCCTGGGGTCGATGGGAAAGATGCCTTACTGACTGTTTGCATTAAAATTGTTTATTTAATTTAGAAGCAGATGAATACTTTCAACAAAGATTACCGTAATCTTTTAACCCCTTTTAGGCCTTACCCAGACAGATCTTAAATTCTACAAGAGCAGATAGAGTTAATTTAGCCTTGCGTCCTTTGTGTTTGCCCTCAGTGCTGTGAGATAGTCTGCCAGTGCTGACTGTGCCATGCTGCTGAGTTCACATGACTTGCCAAAGGTAAGGGAGCATTAGGAAAGGTGATGGGAGGAGTGGAGCCTTTCACCTGGCTAACAAGCAAAGGTAACAGGTAAACACTTACTGGCAGTGAAAGGATGGTGGTTTCCAGGGATGGGAAATGACGCGAGCAACAACATGGTGGAAAGAAAGCTCAAGCTAACTTTGGAGAGTGGTCTATAGGCTGTTTAACATAGAGTTTAAGGTGGTTGGAGTGGCAGAACAGAGACTGGAAGGTAAGTTCACGGTGGATGAGCAGTGGGCCTCAGATCTCAGGCTCAGCAAAGTAAGACCTCCATGCTCATTTCACTCCCTTGTCTTTGTTTAAATCAGAGTAGTACATTAACTGGGCAGGGAAGAAGCGGTGTGGGAGGGTTGTCGAATAAATGGCCTTCAAAAAAACTGGTTTTCTTTCTCTTTTTTTTTTTTCTTTCTTTAGGGAAAGGCTTTAGTTAAAAGATTCTGTGACTAAAATCCATACATACTTGATAACTTGAAGGCCTATACTCTTGAAGCACAGTAATGGGAGAGAAAAAGATTTTCTTAGAAGGGGGATTTCTGTTCGCAGGAAGAGGTGGGCAAGGAAAAGTATGAACACACTGGGATGAGACTAGAGCTCCACTTCATTTTGTGCTATAAACACACAAATATTCAGTATGGTGATTGGGGTAGGTTGTGTGGCAGCTCTCATATCTACCATGTTTTTAAATCCAGTTTATTTCATTTACAGGCCAGTTTTAGAACCTATTATTTAATAAAATTTAATGCATACTAAAAAAATCAATGAAAACAAATAGCTCGTGTCCCTTCTCTTTATCTGGTGCTGGATCAAGAGTGTTATTTTAAAGGCTGCTGACCACAAACTATCCATCTCATTGGTCTAGTCCAAAACCCAGGTCAGATGTTTTTAAGCCATATGACCCTGATTGTTAAATGTGATTCTATTTGAATAAAAGTTGGATTGTTTGAGAAACGCCTTGATTTGTATTGATTGCTCTAAAAATGATGGATTAAAATAGGACCTGACAAGAAACTAATACTTGTGTGACAAGCATTTCAGTATTTTAAGCATGCTGTTCAAGGGTTTGGAATTTTACTGTCACCTCTTTAAATGTACCTACCAATATCAACATTTATCCAGGAGCTATTTGTCTTGGCCTAGCCCTTTAAAAAAAAAAAAAAAAATAGCAAGTTTATTGAGATACAATTCAGATACCATATAAATCATCCACTTAAAGTATACAATACAGTGATTTTTAGTGTATTGACAAAGTTGTGCAGCCACCACCACAATTGATTGTAGAGCCCTTCACTCCAGAAAGAAACCGTAAGCACACATTCATTTCTTCTTAACACCTCCCTTTCTCTTCACCTCTCCAACACTTAGGCAACTATTTTCTATCTCTAGAATGAGCTATTCTGGTCATTTATAGGAATGGAATTGTATAGTATGTGGTCTTTTGTGACTGGCTTCTTTTACTTGGTCTAATGTTTTCAAGACCCATTCATGTTACCTGTATCAGCCCTTCATTGTTTTTTGTTGCTGAAAGGCATTCCCATTGTATGGATCTACCATATTTTTTGTATCCATTCATCAGTAGATGGGCATTTTGGTTGTTTCCACTTGGAAGCTATTATGAGTCATGCTGTTTCTGGAATATTTGTGTACAAGTGTTTGTGTGGTTATTCATTTCTTTTTGAATATATCCCTAGGAGTTGAATTGCTTGGTCATATGGTAATTACGTTTAAACTTTGAGAGCACTGAGAAACATTTTCCGAAGTGGCAGCACCATTTTACCATGTATAAGAGTTCCAGTTTTTTTACATTCTCATTGACACTTATTATCTGCCTTTGATTACAGTCATCCAAATGGGTGTGAGCTGGTATCTCAGTGTGGTTATGATTTGCGTTTTCCCGAAGGCTACTCATGTTGAGCATCTTTTTATGTGCTTACTGACCAGTCATATGTCTTCCTTGGAGAAATGTTCATTTAGATCCTTTGCCTATTTTTAAGTTGAGTAATGTATCTTTTTTACTTAACTGTGAGAGTTCTTTATATATATTAAATACAAGTCCCTGATCAGATAGAGGTATACAGATGTTTTCTTCCCTTCTGTGGGTTGTATTTTCACTTTATATTATCCTTTGAAACACAAAAGTTTTCAATTTTGATGAAGTCCAATTTCTTTTTTCTTTTGTTACTTTCGGTGACCCTTCTAAGAAAGCATTGCTTAATTCCAGGTCAAAAAGACTTAAAACTATCTTCTAAGAGTTTTGTAGTTTTAGTTCTTATATTTAGGTCTTTGATCCATTGAGTTAATTTTTGTATGTGGTATGAGGTAGGAATCCAACTTCTTCTTCTTCTTCTTTTTCTTTTTTTTTTTTTTTGCATGTGGCTGTCCAGGTCCTAGCACCTTCGGTTGAAAAGGCTGTGCTTTCTCCTATTGGATTGTCTTGACACTCCTACTGCAAATCCATTATGTATGTCAGAGTTTATTTCTGGATTTTGAATTCTATTCCATTGATCTATATGTCTGTCTTAAGTCACACTGTCTTGATTATTGTAGCTTTGTAGTAATGGCATAGCTCTTTGATGAATGGTTTCTGTTAAGTGTGTTTTCTATGAAGTACTCTTGGTGACAAACTAATTGGGGACTTTTGACCAGCAAATCATTAATGTGTGTAATCATAAGGTGGCTCTACTTGGGCAAGGATGTTCAGTTCTAAATTTTTCTTCACTAATTCCCCAATTCCTTGTTGGCCTCTTTACACCATACCCTGATAACTTCAGCATACTCGTCTTATACCCAAATTATGTAAGACTTTGCTGTACCACTTTGGAGGGGAAGAGTCCCATCCCCACTGTCACATTTGCCAGTATTGTCATTCTCATTCCAAGACACTACAGGAAAAGTGAGGCTAATTAACCTGATAAATCATTTGTATCAGGATGTATATTGGTGCAGTGAGAAAATTTTCAGACAAGCCTTTGATATCAACTATCAAATATTTTACTGTGTTTACCCACATCTCTCAGAGAAAGTGTCTCACTGCAGATTCTCCATGCCGTGGGAGAGATGCTGTGAGGTAGTATGTAGAAGCAATCCTTTTGAGGATCATTACCTACTTGAAAGCTCCCGGTGGATATAAGCTATATCATGCATGGTTATATCCCCAATACCAGGTAAGCGTCTAGTGTGTGTAATTGATCAACAAATGTGTATGTGTGGGGGATGGGGGTGGCTTTTAAAATTGAACACATTGAAAAACATGCTCAAACACCACAAAACGGTACACGATGTTCAAAGGTCCAAATAATGCAAAAGAAGATAAATCCACCCAGAAGCAGCCCATGTCAAGTTTTCATCAAGTTTCCAAGTCAAGGTTCTTATGCATATAAAGGATATCTGTATGTTTGTTTTTCACAAAAGGAACAACCTATTGTATAAGCCGGGGATACCTTGCTTTTTCCTGTTATTGATACAATTGGGAATAATTCTCCACCTGTAATCCTAGATTTACTCCATTTCTTTCAATGACTGCAGTTTTCCTTTATGTAGTTATATTGTTACTGAACCAGCCTCCCGCTGATGGGTTCGCTGTTAGAGACGAGGTTGCAACCTGCATGCATTACTGTGTATGGTTCTTTGCCTGTTCTGTTTTCATCTCTATAATACATTGCTAAGAATAGAATTTCTAGATTAAAGGATCCTGCATGTTAAATATTGTGGGTATTGACAAGCCGCCCTCCCTGAAGGAACACACCGGTTTCTGCTCCAGTGAACAAAGCCTGTGAGTGTTTTTTCCTCACACCCTCAGTCCTACTGGTGCAATAGATTTTTTAAAGATCTATTTATTTATTTGTTTATTAGAGAGAGAGAGAGAGGGAGGGGCAGAGGGAGAGCAGGAGAGAAACTTAAAGCAGACTCCACGCTGAGGGAGTGCGGAGCCCAGCACAGGGCTGGATCTCAAGACTGCGCCAAAACCCAAGAGTCTGACTCTTAACAGACTTCGCTACCCATGTGCCCCCCAAATGGGTACCTGAAAACCCTTTCATCCTTACAACTGTCAAATGAAAAATGGAATGGGTATACTTACTTCCTTTGTCCATTTTTTTTTTTTTTAAGATTATTAGTGTGAATGATCTGGGGAACTCTTGATTTTGTAAGGAAATTACCTCTTTGTTATTTATATTCTGTATCTTTCGTCTCTCAACTTAAAATTTCTGCACAGTGATTTACATTTTAATGTAATTAGATGGACCGATCTTTTTGTTTATGTTTTCTGGTGCTCAATAAATATGAAATGAATCCAACTACAAGTACTGCTATTACAGTTCAATTCTGCTCAACAAATATTTGCCAAGTGTCTATAATGTGCAAAGTGCTAGGCTAAAGGGGGTGGAGGAGCATGCATGAGTAAGTCACCATCTGGCCCTCAAAACACTTCACTGTGCTGTGTGGGAGGAAGAAGCCGGGAGGAGGAAGTGAGTACCTCAGTAGGAGCAAGAGCAAACTTCTAAGAGGGTAAATACCTTAATAAAAAAGGGACACATGCTTTTGGGGTATCGGGGATTAGTCTCTACTGACTGAGACCAGAGTATGTGAAGGAAGAAATGTAGAACAGGTAGAGTAGGTTTACATTACGAGGGGCCTTGAATTCTATGCTTGGGACTTTAAACCTTGTTCAGTATCTAAAGGAAAGCTACTGAAGTGTGATGGAGAGGGTTAAACACAATCAGTTTGTGTTTGGAAGAAAAATTCAGGAGGTGCCGAGATAGGATTTTACAATGATCCTAGATCACTGCAACTGTCTCACTGTCTTCCTCCATACATTCTTGCCTGACTCCAATTCCTTTGCTATGCAGCAGGCCAGAGAGTCTTTCCAAAATGCAAATACAAGTCTGAAAATTCCAAGACCATTGCCTCAGGACACATGTCCAAATTCCTTCCCTTGGTTCACAGGGTCCTCTACGATCTGGGGACATTTGTGAAAGGGTGCAGACTTGAGGAAGTGGGGAATGGGTCTGCTTTTGGAAACATAAGACCAAACCTGTGTCTTCAAGGACCTTCCATCTCAGCGAGGGAGACAGACACAGAAATATTAGACTGTATCCTTTCCCTGTGGGATGTCTTACTGCCACCTTCTCCATTGCCCGACACACCCAATTTTCTCAACTTGAGTGTCCATCTCTCAAATGCTGCGGTTAAGTCCTGCTTTCAGGTTCCACTTACATGGATTGTCTCTAGTATCCCTTGCCAGCACCACCAGTCAGAATGAATGCCCCCTCTTCATTCCCCCCCCATCTCTAGGGTGACACTCACCGTGTATTCCCTGGCTAGCTGCGGACGTCATCGGATGTGGTTACATTAGGCAAACAAAGTCACCTAGATGTTCTTTTAATTTCTCACTCTCTGTTTTTATTTTGCAGAATAAGAAAATGAGAAATGTGGCCCAAGCGTCCAATGCTTTATTCTGAAAAGGAGCTACAAAGACGTGGGCTTGGTTTGCTTTTCAGCTGCGAACACAGGAACAATTTCCCTTGACAGGTTGAAGATGATGAGCGGTTTCTGTTGTGGGTGGTTGAGCGTGCAGTGGTCAGTGTGAGGTCCACCTCCCACCCGCCTTTAGACTTCACAGGCCCACCGGACCTCTTGGAGGGTGCTGGGCTTTGCCTCTGTCAACTGGGTGAAGCTCTTGCACACTGAAATGCAACATCTGCTTCACAGCACCTGCTTTCTTCCACGGAAGCTTGTAAATTTACATTTAAAAAGTATGTCTGTCTACAAAAACTGTCACCGGGCTACACAGCAACATCACCCAGGTGCAGGGGCTTGATTTTTTGGTCTCTCATATCACTACATTTAGAGTCCACAAATAAATCGGCTTGGGACCAACTCCAGTTCCTCCAGTGATATTGATAGCCCCCCAGAGAAAGGAAAAGAAAGCAAAAATCATTTCACAGCATCGTACTCTGGTGTCGGCAGGAGGAGGGGAAGAAGGCAGGTTTCAGGGGGAGGAGACAACCTGACAGAGCTGACGAGGAGCTGAGAGAAAAGTTGGGAGTGCTCACATGGGTGCAGGGAGCTGGCACTGGCAATGAACACCGAAAAATAAGAAATAAAAGATTAGTAATGATGAAAATAAAGCTTCCAATGCCAGAATCTGTAACAAAAAGTCCCCCTTAATACACAGAAGTAAAACATGATACGATTGGGAACAGCATTGTGTCTGTAGTCAAAATATCTGGGTTTGAGTTCTGGCTCTGCCACTTACTGCATGTACAGTAAATTGCTTCAGCTTTTAGTGTCTTTCCTATTGGGAATATGTATTTTTTTAAGATTTTACTTATTTATTTGATAGAGAGCACAAGCTGGGGGAGTGGCAGGCAGAGGCAGAGGGAGAAGCAGGCTTGCCGCTGAGCAGAGAGCCCTATTGGACTCCATCCCAGGACCCTGGGATCACAACCTGAGTGGAAGGCAGATGCTTAAATGACTGAGCCTCCTAGGTGCCCCACGGATATGTATTTTTTAATGCTCTGTCTTACAGGTCACTGTGAAGCCCAAAGAAGATTTCACATGTGTTGTGCAAGTAGATATTAATATTTGAAACACATTTATAAGAAATAGACTGAATTTATTTGTAAGAAGTGAAAGCCTAGCTAATTCTTGGTCTACTTCAGTAAAGCTATATAACCTCAACTACTATAATCTTCTCAACTTGATCCCCTCTTTCAGAAGCCCCCCCCAGAATAATGCCCCAAACTCCATCTGTTGTAGAAGCGAGTATGAAAAGCTAAATTGATTGTTGTTTTGTTTCACTCCTCACTTTAATAGTTTCATAATGTAATTTAGCTCAGAATGTTCTCTCCTTATAATGTTTTTTTCTCACTCACGCCCATGACACTACCCTAGATGCTTCATATACACCTGAAGCCTCCAAAAAGCAAGAACAAGAAAATTCATTTTGGAAGAGGGAGATTATAAAAAGAACTGGAAACATTTACCACATCACTCAGAAGAAAATCTTTCCCATCAATGTTCAGGGCATGACAGATATGTATGAATAAAACTGACTATCGGCTAGATTGTCCCTCAACCCGGGAACAAGAGCCCTCTCCTTTCCCTTCCCTTCAAAAACTGTCCTCCGTTCCCTTTAGGGACCTCCTCTTGTTCTTCTGACATCCTGAAATCTTCGTGTATGTCAGCTTTATGCCACACTCCTATTCCCCAGGTAACTCTCCAACCTCACACGCAGCTTCCTCTCTTTCCACCTTCCCTGTGCCTTGGCGCCCTGTGGGACTCTGACTGTGTCCCGGATTATATGTTGGTGCCTGTCATTTTGTCCCTGCATTGTACACGTAGGTGGCATCAGTCATTTCCTGCACTGAATTGCAAAAGCAGAGACCGTTATGGTTCTTCACACTTTGCACAGCACCCTGCGGTTCACAAGATATTGTCAGAAACAAGATCGGATTTAAAACCCACCCCAGTGCTGTGAAATCAGCATTCTCCTTGGCTTGCAGACAGGAGACTGAGACCCTTGTGGCTTAAGGAACCTGCGACTGAGCGCAGTTGTCACGTCGCCTGCCCCCCACGTGCACTCCCGTTTCCCCCCCCTGGTGGACTCTGCCTCCCCAGTCCTTTCAGTTTCTTTGTGGCTCCTGACCGAGGCTATTATTCAGATTACTGTTCATTTTGCCATTTAGCACTTACTGAGTCTGCACACAGATAAAAGGCTTCTGTAGGGGATGTAAAAGTGAATGAGAAAATTTATACTCTAGGAGGAAATTTACAAATTAATCAGCATCATTGACTGTAGAGCGGGTTCTCTCCCAAACCTTTTATTGACTCTAAGGAGTTCTTTCAAAATGTTTGATTCTGTGCGCTCTGTCAACCCTGTCTCCGTTTCTGCTCTTGAAGTGATAGTGAGATGTGACATTAGTGAGAGAGGACAGTGCTCTTTGTTTTGAAATAGCAAGGGAAAGGAACACAAAAAGGTCCGGGCGATCTGCAGAGGGGATTCCCGCCCCCCCGATAAAAAGGCTGGTTTTGTCATTTTATTGTACTGAAGAGCTTCCTGACACATACATAGGCTCCTTAAAGACTCAGAGAATTGTGGATTGGGGTGGGGGTGTTTTCAATTTATAGTTTCTATACTTGGCAACTGGAGTGTCATCTTGTCTCTCTGTTTCTTTCATTTCAGATGTATATGTCATCTTGTAGAACAGCATTCCAAACCCTTGACAGCTTCTGTATATAATTCCCACTTTTGAAGAATGTCTTGCACAACCTCAATAGACTACATTTCTTTACCTCTTGGGAAAACAAACCTGAACAATGACAACACAAAAACAAAACCCAGACTGGTTAATTTCTTCCGCTTCCTGTCAACCATTGGGTCCACGGTCCCAGCCCTTCACAGCCTTTTGACCCCTCAGATCTAGCACAAGATGGTTTAGAGTACTGTGAGGGTCACTTACCTCTATCTCTTTTAAAAAATCCTTTATTTTTAATTTTGGTATGGAGGAGTGGAGAGAAGACGTGAAAAGCTGCAGAAACAAGGTATGGTAATAGGACATGTGCAGCTGGTGGTTGAAGTTATGTGCTTGGCTTTGCACTGGCTAGATGTATACCCCCACTTCTTTCTAACTATCCTAAGCCCTGAGCCTTGGGCAAAGTGTTCAGTGTAGAAGTATCTAATTCTGTGACTGTAAAATACCAACTTCAGAGGGTGGCTGAATTGAATAAGATGATATCTGTAAAAAGCTTTAGCACAGTGACTGAAACATAGAAAGCCCCAATAAATATTATTTTTATTCTCTATTCCTACCTTTTCAGGAGAAGAAAAAGTAAACAAACAAACAAAAAACTTATGAAATCTCCATCGAATAATGGGGTTTAAACTTTGAAAATCAGGGATCTTATACTTTGTCTTTCATTTGCTGGGATAGTAGGTCAATACTATCTACTTCCATGTAGTTGGACTCCTCATATTCTCAAATAGAACTCTTGAGTAAGAGTTTTTTAGTGTTGAGTGATTACCAAACTAATTATAGTAATTTTACTATCTGGATATCTCTAAGGGAGAGAGTCAGATACATAAAATTTTATGGTTTGGCAACTTAATAATCTTCAAGAAGACAATAGCATATTTACAAAAATAGAGCATTATGTTAATCTGAATAGAGACTTTTTCCTGAAATGCTTATGGCTCTAGGGTTCTGAATATCTCCCTAAACAGGAAAACAAACGATGGGATGGATTTACTTAGAAAGGGTGAATAACCATGGGTGAATGAATTACATATTGAAACATAAGGCACTTTGAAGAATATGGGTCGAAATGGATCAAAGAAATGGGTGTGTTTAGATTAAAGTTCTGGGCCATAGGGGGTTGTAGAAGAAAGACATGAACAGAGTTTAAAATTTTGCCAGAGTTCAGCACTCAGAGAGGAGGAAAGTAAGCAAGGAAAAGCTTGAGCGGTCAATAAGGAAGGTTTCATGACCTGAGCGTTAGAGAAGTACCTATCTCTTGGCATTTGTTCATTTGTACAGCAAATATTTATTGAGTTTCTACTATAGCTACTACACTGTCCTTAGAGATTTGAAGCAAATGAGATTTATTACTGCACAAAATAGGCAAAGACCTCTCCTGGGGCTGATCTGATTAGAGAGAGAGAAGGAGATTTAGCAATAAACACAATAAATAAATAAATGACAAAGATAGCGTATTAGGAAGTCGTAAGTGCTGTGACAAAGGCAAGAGAAAGGGGAGGAGCAATGGGATGTCGGCAGTGGGGGGGGTGTATTGGGTATGGCAAAGGGCCTGGACAACACAGCTCAACCCCTGATGGGGGTTCAGGGCACCACCCAAATGGGTGACTTTACTTTTCTAATGAACATCTGCTGGGTTTTAGGATGTGGAAGTGAAAGAGGTCATATGAATGTCCTGGTGAGAGCAGGAATAGTCATATAAAGAACTTGAAAATCCTATTGATGGAGGAAATGAAAATGCACCAGTGAAAAGTAGTGTCAACGTTTTCCAGGATTCAGGCATCAAAGGACAACAGTGGGAGCAGGACCATGGGTTAGTGGAGTGAATCCTAAACCTATGAGCAGCAAGGGGTGAGTGGGTGCTGTTGTCATATATAAAATGAGCATAGACATATCAAATCAATGTCCCATTATAATCTTTTTGGATACTCATATTGATTAATGTATACTATTGTTCTTGTTTAGAGTCAAATTCTGGGAAATGGATTTTTGTTTTGTAATATCAAAAAAAAAAAAAAGCTCATGAAGTTCAAAAAATAAAATAAGCAAAGACCATGCATGAAGTTTTTGAATTCAAAAACACTTTCAATTTTGAATCTAGAGAATGCTAAATAACTCTGAAAAAACTCTTCCATAGGGGATCCTAAGATCCAAGGTGAAAAATTCAGTTAGTTGTCCATGGCTATCTTGTCAAGTACCTAGATGGCTGACCCAGTTTCTCACTTTTCTTCATGACATTGCATGGGTGTACTCAGAGTCAAGCTTGGAACTGTATCAGAAGGTGAATATAAAATAATGAAGATACTAATTTGAGCTTGGAGTCATATAACCTCAGGTAGGAGGAAGAAACACTTTTCCCTCTTTTTGGAAACATGCTGTCCATTGTCCTGGCTGCCAGGGGCCCTGCCAGGCCTAACACATTGTGTATTTGACCTGTGTCTCTGACAAAGTGAGCAAAACTAATAAATCCACATCTCAGTATGTGGACGGTCCCTGTAAGTCACAGGGAGAATTTGACAACTTCTGATCTGCTGCTGTATATTCAGGCCATACTGGAGTACTTCTCTTCAGTTCCCAACCCTGGACCAGAAAACCAGTTCAGGAGAAGTGGAAGAGCCAGGGCCCTTGTAGCAAATTCTGAGACCTTCTTGGGGTAACCTGCAGTGTGAATGTCTTTGAACGGGGGGACATGATAGGAGCAAGAGTTTTCTGAACTACTTATCTACTTAAACAAAGTTTCTCTCCTCTGATCCTTCATGCTCGTGCTTGAAATCTTGCAAAATAATACAATAATTTATTGCTTCTTAGACTATGCTGGAGGCAGAGTTGTTTCCCCGAATGAACTGAATGAATGCGACAAAATCACCTGTACCCTTCAGAACACCCAAGATACCGCACCCACACAAGAAGTTGCTCAGGTCAAAATCTTTTGCAATATTACAGCCAAATTAAAACAATGGAGACAATTATCATATGATCTCCGTGATACGTGGAATTTGAGAAACAAGGCAGGAGATCATAGAGGAAGAGAGGAAGAGAGGATACCAGAGGAAACCAGAGAGGGAGAAAAACCATAAGAGACTCTTAATCTCAGGAAACAAACTGAGTGCTGGAGTGGAGGGGGATGGGAGGAATGGGGTGTCTGGGCGATGGATATCGGGGAGGGTATGTGCTATGGTGAGTGCTGTGAATTGTGTAAGACTGATGATTCATAGACTTGTACCCCTGAAACAAACAATACATTATATGTTTATAAAAAAATTTAAAAAATTTTTAAAATTTAAAAAATAGCAAAAAACCCCCAAAAAACTCCCATGTCACAAATGAGGAAACTGAGGCATAGAGAGGCTAAATAATGGGTCTAAAACTCAAAGCAGGCAAACTTCTAGCCCCAACTCCACCCCCCCCAAAATTAAAAAAAAATAAATGAAACAATAGAGACAACTAGAATGTATAATAGGCACTGTATATAACAAAGGAAAAGAAAAGAGTCTGGATGACTCCATTCTTAACACTAACAGGCAAACGAAGAACACAGAGGTGAAAAATAGGCACCTGGCGTTTACACCAATTTTTTTTTTCCAAGTTTGGGGGATTCTTTGTAGCAGATATTCTGGACGTCAGAAAGAGGAGAACAGGAAGCATCAGGGACAAGTGTGAGACAGAAGTAAGCAGACAGAGCCAGGGGCACGGGAAGCATATTTAATTTTAATTTGAACCTAAACATTTTCACAGAGATGTCAGAGTTTATTGTCTTAGCTGTGTTACTCTGCTACGAGTTGCGATTGTTCCATAATGTAGCAATGAGGAAAAGGTTCACGGATTGTGTTTTTCGCCTTCTGTTTTCCCTGCTTCCATGCAACATGTCGAGAAAAAGTTTACTCTGTGGTTTATGCTAAACAAATTCAATTCGGCATCCAGGTATGATTGCTCCATCAGCTAACTAAAGTACTTATTTTTAACAGTGTATTTTTGACTTTAAACACTTAAGTCCATTGTGGTTTATCATGTCAATATATGTTTTGGCATGTGCACAGCTCTGAGAAGGCCTGGTAAAATTCCTTAAAGGAGTCTTTGAAAAGCTCTTGGGGCAGGAGCAGGCCTCCCTGTTCCCAGAGAAGATAGATCTGCCTCTGAATACTGGAGAGCGTATTCCTCAGCCGCCTGTCCCTCCTTTTCCAGAGCCAAATCCAGGCGCTGACGATGGGGCAAATGTACCAACCAAAGAAGCTGTTTTACAGTGAGTACAAACAAAATCCAAGAATTCGTGTTTCTGTGGGTGAGTGAGCTCACATTTTGAAATAAGAACAAATTAAATTTGTACCAGGACTTCAATTGCAATTCAATCCAAGTTTTCCCTCATCTGATCTCCAATAACAACCTTAGAAGACAGGCAGGGCAGCTCCTAAGGTTCCTATTTTCATAGCAGAGGAACTAGATTAAAAAATATATATATATTTAGCAATAGTCCAGAGCCACAGCATTCTGTCCAAGATGGTAGATGGAGGTGCAGTTAATATACATGGGTCTGGTTTTGTTTCTGCTTCAAATCCTGTGCACATCTATTATATAATAGTGCTCCTTGAGAATCAGTTGACTGCAGGTAAATACTTAAAATACTTAAAAATTGTTATTATTAGAAATACTGGCAGGAATTTTTATTGCTTTTATCGGTGTCTTATTAAAGTGGCACAAGAAGGATTTTTAGTAAAACCAGAACACACAGATCGGCTCAGGAGGGAAAAATGTTTCCTTGTCTAGAATATTACTGGATAACATATTCTTTTGGTTCCTCTAGAATGTTCTTTCAAAGGTCCTTGTACCATTCAGAGAAGATGGGTATTTGTAATGAGCTCTAGTCAAAGACGGAAACATTCATTCTGCCAAAAACATTTTTGGGGGAGATATTCCACTGCTCAAATAACTACAAGTTGTCTCCATAATAAAGTAGTATTATTACCATGGCTGCTGCTGTTGCTGATGCTGCATTTCTGTTAGTAATCACAATAACTAATATTTTTAAATGTTTACTCTGCATGAAGCACTGCACCATGCAATTTCTGTGGATACATGGCTTTTCTTTCTCACTTATTCTTCATGACAACCTTCAACTTTACATTATAGAAGAAACACCTACGACTTGGAGTTAAAATGACTTGCACATAGTCATCTAATTACTATGGGATAGAGGCAGGATTTTAATGTAGGCAATGTGATTTCAGAGGCCACAAGCCTAAATGCTATGCGACATTGCTTTCTCCGCAGCTGCTAAGAACCATAATAATAATAACTGAAGTGTGTCATTATCCAGCTTGTCATCAGACTTGTTTTTACCAAAGATCTAAATGAGATTTGAAGAGGTGAAGTGATTTGCCCACGTTCCCATGGCAAGTAAGTAAGGAATATGTATTTGGATTCAAATCTGATTTCCAACAAAGAGAAATTCAATCTCCTGATTGTAACACTCCCCCTTCCGTGAACAATCTCACAAATTAAATTGTGCATATAGATTCTCTAGAACAAGGACCTCAGACCTTCTGTCCTAAATCCAAATTCCTAGGTTAGGAATTCTCAAAGTTTTGAACTGACAAAGAATTGCTTTCATTCTTCTGGAATGCAATGGATTACAAAAGAGCTTGAGAGACCTGCCAGGTGTAGAGTCACAATTAAAAAATAACAAAAACAAAACAAAACCCCAAAACTTCTAGACGATTGGGGAGGTTTTTATTAAGTGTCAAGACATGAGACCTTGAGGTTCAAGGAATTACATTCTTGTTTGTTTTGAAGATGCTTCCTACCTGATTAAAAAAAATGTTTTATTTGTTTTCATGAGAAAATATTACAAGAGGATATGTGATAGCAGGTTCTGCTGGGTCCTAGGGCTTTGGATGAAGTGGTTCCGGAACAGAGCAGGAGGAGATACAAAGGTATAGCTCTCATTCAGCCTTGGCAGGGTCTAGGGATTAACTCAAGAGGTGCTGGAGAAGGCTCACTGCAGAGCCAACACCAGTCATGATGCCTATCTGTTTTGTTCTCTCACATGGTAAAATGGAAGTGACCATCACTCCATCAGGTGACGAAGGCTATCTTTATTATCGCCAATAGCTAAAATGAAGGGAATTATCTTCTTTCATGGAGTTCCCCTTAACTTGATCTTCTCTTTCCAGACAAACCCAGGAAAGAGATGTTGTTGAAGATTCCTCTGAGGGAATTGTTTTTTCTACTTTGACATGTGTGTGTGTGAACTCAGCATATGCACAGGGTGCTATAGTGCAATGGCTTTCCAACATTCCAAATTTCTAGAGGCACTCTGATGGAGAGATAAGCTCCTGGGGCAATAAGTAACCCTAGTGTCTGACTGCCATTGCAAAAAAAGACAACACCTGGGTGGTTGCAGATAAAGAGTTGCCTGTGATTGTATTCACTGGGTCCACTTTAGATAGGGACCCACAGCAGGGAGGCAGGGGGATGCATGTTCGACCCCATCCCGGAGGGGTGACGTAACTCCAACACCACAAAAGATGGTCTTGTACATGATGTAACCAGGCTGACATGCAGTCCCAGAGGCTTGGACAGGGCTGAAATGTGTGAATCAATGCCTGAAGTCAAGCATGGCCTTGGCTTCGGTAAAATCATCGAGACCAGCCTAATACTGACGGATTAGAAGTGTTTCACAGATGAGGACATATGACAGTGAGACAACCAGTCAGACATTCTGGGAGTGAGCCCCCACTCTGTGTGACCTTCAACAAGTCATTCAACGAGTCTTGTCTTTATGTTCCTCATCTACTTAATAAAAGGTTAGACTTGCTGTTCATCAACACTTCCCTCCTCACAGAAATGCTCTGATCTCTAGTCTAGACTCGCAGACTATGCTTTGAGAACCTAATCTAAAAACTGACTGTACTTCTCAAGCTGTTGAAAGTATAAGGGAAGAAAAGCTTACTAACTGCTAGAATTTGGTTTCAGAGAGATTTAATTACAACATTTGGAGATGTATCATTCATCCATCGCTGGTCAGAGTGATGGTCAGCCATTTTTACTAAGTCATTTATTATCTCATTCTGTAATGACTAGTCTCTAATCACCTAATTCTGTTCTACCAGCTTGTGGGATGAGAGTCTTACTCTTTTATCCTCTGCCTCAAAGCCCTAAAATAAACCCATCATGCTTGTGATCATCTTTCATTCTGTTGCATTTCAAAATTTTTCTGCTCCTGATTTTCTGATTATTTCTGTTTTTCCTGGCTGTAGAATCATAGAATTATAGTCTTTCAGAACTAAAAGTGATTTTAGGAATTATTTAATTCTCTGTTTTACTTAATTGAAATTTGAGAACAGGAAAGATCATACAGTTTGCCAAAGGCCTTTAGCTGGTTAGTGACAGAGTTACACTCAATATTGGGTGCCTAACCCATGACCTGCAAATTTCAGGGAGACCCAGGAGGCTCTGGCTCCACCAGACGGCAGAGCCCAGTCTGACCTGATTGGAGAGATGAAGACACAGCTGCCTGGCTTCAGAAATGCCCAAGCAGAGCAAGTCACAACATAAGGTAGAATTTGGTCAGCCCACTGAAGACAGGGTGGAGAGAGGAGGATGAAATTAAAGTCAAGGGCATTTGGCAGAAGGTGAACTTCAGGGATGAGCGAGAGTAGAAGGGAGTTTACTGATCATAAACGAAGTTGGATGTCTTCAAATGCCAAAATGCTTATCCAGACACTTGATTACATATTTTGCCAAAATCTCTACTTCGGTGAGTTTTGTTTGTTTTTGGCAAATGTGTCCAACTTCGCTGACAGTGCTGAACACAAAAGGACACAAGTTGGCTGCTCTGGTGAGGATAGATGGGAGGGGACAGGCAAAGGCAGGGAGCCCAATCTTAAGAGTCAAGAGATGATGGAGGCTTGGAGCAACCACACAGAGGGTACAAAAGGTGCATGGCAGCAAAAATGGGGGGAGAACCCTGGAGACAGGGAGCACCTGCAGGGTAGGGACGTGGGTTGTGGGTGATCTTATTTTCTTTTAAAATTTTCCTTTTTTCCTGCCTTGGTACATGTTGTTTTATTAAGAAAAGAATAAAGTCAAAATTGCTTTATTAGGTCTGAGTCTGGAATGACTTTCTTTAAAAAATGGATTACCTTTTATTTGAGACAATTTCAGATAAATTGAGAAAATTGCAGAAATAGTACAAAGGACTTTGATATATTTTCACTTATCCACCAATTGTTAACACTTGCAATGTTTGCACTTTCTTTCTCTTATGTGTTTTATATCCATAAAAATTATATATTCTTTCTGAGTTATTGGAGAGTTCATAGCCTTTTACTCCTAAATGCTCTAAGTGTGTATTTCCCAAGAACAGGAGATCCACTATACAACCATGTCCAGTTCTCCAAATCAGGAAACTTTATATCGATACATGATTAATATCCAATTCATAGACCTTGTGTGAATTTCACATTATGGTCCCAGGAGTGTCCTAGCCTGCAATTCTTTTCTAGTTTGAGATCCAATCCAGAATTATATGTTGCATTTCGTTTTCATATCTCTTTGGTTTTCTTTGAGCTGGATCAGTTTTTCCTCCTTCTTTTGCCTTCCATGAGTTATATTTTTAAAGGGTACTGCCTGATTATTTGTAGAATATTTCTCAGTTGGGGTTTACCCATGATTTTCTTATGACTGGATTCAGGTCATTTTTTTTTGCAAGAAGTCCCACCTGAGATCAAGTGCAGCCTACTTCAGGCATTGTATTAGGGGAAACATTTTGTGTCTTGTTATTACTGCTAAAAAAGTTAATTACTGGTGATATTAACTTTATATATTAACTTTAGGGTAAGAACACGTATTTCAAATAGTGGATTTCTTTTTAAATTGACACGAACTCACATCTAATCCATATTCAGGTTGGGCATACCTACAGAAATGGGAATATAACACAGTACTAGGATAGTACTATCATGGTGAAAATTCAGATGAGGGGAAAGTTTCAAGTCTAAGAGAGTGTTGACCTAAGCAGGAATAATGTTTTCAGCTTCTGTATGTGTAGAGTTTCTAGGGAATGATTTGGATACATATATTTTTCACATCTGTTGACTAAATCTAAGCACCAAATGTAAATTATAGCATTCAGGGTATATTATGTATATCTGTGAACTTCTCCTTGAATGACCTCCTTGGTCCCAATTAAAAATAAACAGATTTAGTATGATGGCCCTACAATATATTTTTTAAAGATTTTATTTATTTATTTGACAGACAGAGATCACAAGTATGCAGAGAGGCAGGCAGAGAGAGGGGTGGGGAAGCAGGCTCCCCACTGAGCAGAGAGCCCTATGCAGGTCTCGAGCCCAGGACCCTGGGATCATGACCTGAGACGAAGGTAGAGGCTTTAACCCACTGAGCCACCCAGGCACCCCGGCCCTACAATATTTTGATAGACTCTCTGCAGGTGGATAGATCACAGTGTTATTCCTAATTGTGGCTAGAAAGGAAAAGGACCTGTTTTTCTGGATCAACAATAAAAATTCATAAAGATTTTGGTTTTGAGGATGAAATATACTTTATCTGTAGGGATCCATTTAGAAGCTACTTAGTATAAGAAAATTGGTCTTAAAAGATGTTGATGGAATAATGCTTGAGTTTCCTACAAAAAAGCAATTGGGTTTCTGTGGCATCTTTGTTTTTGAACTGTTCTTGTTGGAATGTGGGTTGCCTGTCACTGGGGGTGCATTATGCATGGCAAAGGGAGGATTGTTTTATTTTTTATTTCTTTGTTTGACAGAGAGAGAGAGACAGCGAGAGAGGGAACACAAGCAGGGGGAGTGGGAGAGGGAGAAGCAGGCCTCCCGCTGAGCACGGACCCCCCCCCCGCCCCCCCCCAACACGGGGCTTGATCCCAGGACCCTAGGATCATGACCTGAGCCTTAGGGCAGACACTTAATGACTGAGCCACCTAGGTGCCCCAAGGGTGATTTGTTTTAATAAAAGTTTTAGCCATAGCTTAAGTATATGGGGTTAGAAAGAATAGGTAAAATGCTTACTGCCGAGTGGACCCTACAATTCTTTACTTTGGGTGTAGATTGATTCTTGTTTGAATAAATCAGATCTACTAGCCATTCTTTCTTCCCAAGAACAGCAAGAAGAAAAGGTAGAGGAAGGGAAAGTGGCTGGAAATAGGATTTCAGGAACACTAGCACCCAGGGCTTAGATGGTGCATTAGAGAGTCTGGCTGTGATAATTCTGATTTGCACTGCTGTGAACCCAATTTTTTGGAACGTCATATACAGCTCAGCAGGATGGAATCGCGATGCTACCGGAGGGTGAAAATGGTAGTGGCTCTATGCTGCCATCTGGTGGTAGATTGCTGCACTGCCTCCTCTCGTGAGTCACACTCCACTGCCCATGAGCCCTTGGCTGGCGCACTGACAGAAGTGTAAAAATCGGCAAGTTTGGCCTGTTTTCTGTTACGTGCCACAGCAACTTCTCTGTTCTTCTGGTGTTCTATTCTCCATTGTGGAATAAATGTCTTCTCCCCTTAGATACCTTGGTGGCCTTTGTACTGTCTCTCCTTTCCCCATTAGTTCAAGAATAAGAACACTAAGCATTTATGGAGTCCTTCCTAGCTACCAGGCTCACTAAGTGATTTGTAAATATTATTTTATTTAATCGTGGAAAAAGAACTCATGAGATACAGAGAATTATCACCCCACTTTACAGATGAGAAAACATAAAAATGGTTGAGCTCATGTTGGATCATTGGCCTGTCTAGAGTCCCAACCCTTCATCTGTTCTTAGTCTTCACAGCTTGTGTGAAATTGAATAGACTATTACCAGTTCTGTGGACATTTTGCTTGGCCTTCTTTCTAATTGTGGAATGAAAGATTTATCTCTTATGAAAATATGTCAAGTATTAGTGAGTAGGTTGTTGTAGTATTGGGGGGAGGTAGGGAGCCGTTAACTAGTGCCACCTAAATTTGGAGCCATGTTTCTGAGATCAGCCATGATGTAGTCTGGAGAGAGTGGAGTGACTTAATAATTGTGAAAATCAAGTGAGATAAGGCATATGAATTGAATTTGAATATTCTATAACGAAATTTATTATTATGTTATAATGTTAGATTCCTAGTTAGTGTCACATGTGAACAAAGCAATGTATTTAGTAAAGGTGTAAATGTTTATTTTGTGATGCTTTTGAGTTGAGTACAACTTCTTTAATTTAAAGAATAAAAACGCTATCTGATTGATTTGAAGATTATTTTTGTAGAATATGCAATAAATTGTACATATTTTGTATTTTTTTTTAGTATAGACTTTAACCAAACATATTGGTCAACCAACCAACCAACCATTCATGCACCCTCAAAGTACAGATTCTTATTAAATTTAAGAACATGACATTATACTAGTTACCACGTTTCCAAGAATTTCTGTTTGGTCTGGTTTTTAAAAAGACGAAATGTCTATAATTAAAATACAGACTTCAATTTTTACTTTATATTAAATATTCAACATTTTATCATTAAAATGTAGGCCTTAAAATTGTGCAAATGGTAGGCATTTAATAAATACTTGCTTCCATAGCCTCACTTAAGCCCTGAGTGCTGATTAATTAATCAGTACTATTAATACATCCACTTTTGATTTATGAGGATCACAGGGGGAGATCGCAAGCTGTAAACGACCAGTAGATTCAGCCTTGTTTTGGAGATATTTGGAAGACCTTCCAGAGATAAACTAACATGAGATAGTAGGGAGGATGTCAGAAAGAGTTTTCTTGAAGAGACCTGGTACACATATGAGATTCTTTCAAGCTTTAGAATGAGAAAGGAAGGGAGATAATGGCAAAGTCAAGGCCAATGGCAAACACAAGCCCACAGCCCCTACATCTCTGTAAGCTGCTGAGTATGACCCACAGAACTCTGTGGGGCCCACATCACTCTGTGGGGCCCGCATCGATGTGGGGGCACCAACAGAAGTGGTAGACACTGTCTTCACTTGGACCAACAATAATGAGAAGTGTTGAAAACTGGAACAAAGCAAAGGCACTGAGCCAGATGTTGTAGTTTGGGAACTCCCAAATCCATTCTCAGTGTCCTTTCCCTTCCTCTACTATATGGATTGGAAAGCTTACCCACTCATCTTTACAGATTCCCTTGCAGGAAGAGGTTCCCATGTGAGCTATTTCTGAACATGAGGTGTTAGTGGAAGACATTAGGTTGGGCTACCAGAAAAGTCCTTGCAAAAGACAATTTGGGCTGGAATGTTCCCTCAGCCCTTTGCCATTCTTCCTCGTTGGAACCAGCCCTGGATGCTTATGACTAGATTTTTTTTTTTTTTTTAAACGTAAAAAGCCCTAAAACCTTTTGGGGTTTTTTTTTTTTTTTTTTTTTTTTTTTTGGACACCTTTGTACAGAAGGAATCTCCTATTTGCTGCTGAATGCATTCCTAACTGATGGAGGCTCCAGGAAGCACCAAGGTGATGTTTGTTGTAGCTACCTGGGCCAGCCTGCTAGGGGGAGTGGGAACCAGGGATGTGGGGGGGCAATGACAAGAATGGTGGTGGGGAAGCTGGCAAATACCAAGTGTGTATAAGCCTTGGTAGGTGTGTGCTCCTGAGTTTCTGCAAGCAGGGTGGGAAGTTGGACCAGAGAGCTCCACTTTGGGGATTTCTTCGTGGTGATTTCTTTGTACTCATCAGCCGGTATAACCTGAGGAAATGGGCTGCAAATGTATTGGTGTTCCTACTCTTGGATTTCAATATGTCAATTTGCTGGGTTTTTGTTTGTTTGTTTGTTTGTTTACAAATATCTCTAATGTGCTTCACAGTTCCCTGTCTCAAGGTTTCACAAACTTTTCTGTTAAGGGGCACATAGTAAGTGTTTTAAACGCTGCAGCTCATTTAGTCTCTGTGACACCTACTCAGTGCTCCCACTGGTGCATGAAAGTGGCCACTGACAATATATAGAGGAGTACAGCTATGTTCCAATAAAACTTTATTTACAAAATAGGCGGTGGTCTGGATTTGACCCGAGAGCTCTAGTTTGCGGACCCTTTGCTCTAGATCTCAGAGTGGCAGAAAAGATGATCATTTTTCTCTTCAGTTAGATTTACAGGTCGCTTTAAATTATTTTTGCACCATTAACTTATACTGCAAAATTTGTTTGTTGCAACAAGTTTTTTTTCAGGATTTCCTTTGCAAAATTTGGATGATGTCAAGGAGATTTTCTGGCCCAGTTGCCTTTCTGAAGCATAAACCTCCCCTAGCAGTGCTTCCTTTTTTTTTTTTTTTAATCTTTTAAAATTTCTTTTCAGCATAACAGTATTCATTGTTTTTGCACCACACCCAGTGCTCCATGCAATCCGTGCCCTCTCTAATACCCACCACCTGGTTCCCCAACCTCCCACCCACCCGCCCCTTTTTGTTTTTGTTTTTATTCATTTAACAGAGAGAGATCACGAGTAGGCAGAGAGGCAGGCAGAGAGGAAGGGAAGCAGGCTCCCTGCTGAGCAGAGAGCCGGATGTGGGGCTGATCCCAGGACCCCAGGATCATGACCTGAGCTGAAGGCAGAGGGTTTAACCCACTGAGCCACCCAGGCGCCCCCTAGCGGTGCTTCTGAAAGTGTGTTTGTTAGGACCTCAGTTCCATTGGATACCCAAATAATGACGATGATGATGATAATAACAAATAAAAAGGCTAGCTTTAAACACATTTGGAAAGCACCGAATTTAAAACTTAGACCAATTTCTCTACAACATCCACTCAGCCCCCCAAGCTAGAAATCTGCAGATTATTTCACTATTTATTACTTTCCCATATCAAATCTTTCTCCAAGTCCTATTGATTTTACTTCCTAAATATTTTTCCATTTTTTTTTTCTCTGTCTATACCTATTCCCCCAGATATTTTATTTCAGGTTGTGGCTGCTCTTCATAATCAGTCCCTCCCAGTCCCAAACCCACCCGCCAGAGTCCTTGTGTCAGGATGCAAATAAGACCACGTCAATGTCCTGCTTAAAACCCAATAATGACACCTCACAACGACTGGCTAGGACATACTTTCTAACTCCTTTCAGTGCGTGTTAGATGTGCTACAAGAAAAAAAATCTGCACAAAGCCTTAGATACATCAATTTAAAGATTTTATTTATTTATTTGACAGAGATCACAAGCAGGCAGAGAGGCAGGCAGAGAGAGGAAGGGAAGCAGGCTCCCCGCTGAACCGAGAGCCCACGCCCGATGTGGGGCTGGATCCCAGGACGCTGGGATCATGGCCTGAGCTGAAGGCAGAGGCTTTAACCCACTGAGCCACCCAGGCACCCCAGATACATCAATTTAAACAGAGTTCTTTACCCCTCAGATCTCTTACTATAAAATGAACATTTTGACTCTTCAAGGGAGGATATGGGTTGTAGCAGTTCCCAAATTCAATTGAACTCGCATTGTCCTTTTTTCCTGGAGACCCTGAGAATGATGAATTTTACCATCAAGCCTTTTGAGAAACACTTCCCCACAGATACGACAAACAATTCAAATTAATGGGGGTTCGCTCAACTCTGTATCCCCAGACTAAGAATTAGTTTCTCTTTAATGCTGCCCAACAGCTATTTTTTCTTGGGGAGACTGTCTCCTTTCCCCTTGCAATGCAGGCTCAGCATGTGGGGAAAAGTTAGGTCTGAGGGTCAAAGAGACTGGCCTTGGAATTTCGGCTACTGGGTTACTTATGGATGAGACCAGGGATGCCACAGAATTGACTCTGTTTGGTTCAGCCTCCTGTCTGAATAATAACCAAGTCTCCTGTGAACAAGGAAGGATCCTGAGAAAATCTTTTGCAACTAACAGAGTATGAGCCATACTCTGCCCCTCGGAACCAAAAAACCTGGTTTCACATGGCCCTTCCTTCCAGTGTGATCCAGGCGATTCCCTCTGCTATTATCCTTGCATTGTACAATGTCCCAGATACCCTCTTGCAAAGACTCTGATGATGCATTTAGTTGAGCATCATTTGCCTTTTGTATTAAATAAATGGGAATATACCTGGTCCTTGCCTTGTGTCAAAAATGCTTCCCCTCCCCTGAATTTATTCACAGAACAGGTGGCAGTGTTTTTTATTTGTTAATGAATAACCCCCTGGGCGTTGGAGGTGTGCTAGCTGCTAATTTTTATTCTTTAAAATCTTAATTAAAGGCATTTAGGAAAAAAAACACTATGTTTTAAGGAAAACATGAACAAAGTGTGATGTATTTTTTTTAAAAGATTTTATTTCTTTATTTGAGAGAGAGAGCAGGAGCAGGGAGAGGGACAGAAGGAGAGAGAGAAGCAGACTCCCTGCTGAGCAGGGACCCCCCCCTCCCCAATAAGGGACTTTATCCCAGGACCCCAGGATCATGACCTGAGCTGAAGGCAGATGCTTAACTTACTGAGCCGCCGAGGCTCCCCTCCATACCCATTTTTAAATACATCACACTTTGGGTGCCTGGGTGGCTGAGTTCATTAAGCATCTGCCTTTGGATCAGGTCATGATCCCAGGGTCCTGGGTTTGAGCCCCACCTCTGCACTCCCTGCTCAGTGGGGAGTCTGCTTTTCCCTCTGCCCCTCTCCTCCACTCCTGCTCTCTCTTTCTCTCAAATAAAGAAATAACAAATCTTTTTTAAAAAAATGGGTATGGAATATTTATTGAGGAGATATGAAGTTTTCCTAAATATGAATCTGTTTAAAATGACCTAGAAAAATTCTTGATAAAATATGTGATGGACAGAGCAAGGATTTACATAAGACAATTTCTAGGAACAATTTATAAATGAGAAATCTCTGAAGCTTTCGCTTCTCTGTTATGCTCCATTTTCTCAGTAGATGGCACCCTTCTCCCTTTAAAGCTTTTATTTACACTAAGGTGTAAAGGGCTGACAGCCCATTACAACAACAACTAAATCCTCTTTGGGTCTTTCCTAATTATATTCATACAGCTGTATGGCACCTGCAGTACCTTGCACATAGAGAGCATTGCATGGTTAAGCCAATATTTTAAATACAATAAAGAAATTGATTCCCACGCTTTAATATATTCGCAAAATTCAATTCTTCCACTCATCTCCTGGTAATTCACAGCTACACTCTCAAATATTGTCTTCTTTCCAATATTCTAACTTCATGCTACTCCAACTACTATTCAAGGAGAGTAAGCCATTCCTTTTTTCATTCACTCATTTATTCAGTCAACAATTATTTATTCAGTACCGACATACTCCAGACACCACTAACCTCAAAGGAGGCAGAGATACATGAATTACCGTCTTTACATTTAAAGAGCTCAACCTTACTTGGAAGAGATAAAGAGAAACAATTATATTGTGTACACAATGATACTTATTACAATGTTAGAAAAATGTATTTGGTGTTACAGGATCCCAGAGAAAGTGGACCAAACCCAGTCTGCAGAAGGGAGTGTGGGAGAGCCTCCTGGGTTATCAACATTAGCTAAGCCAAGTCTTAAGAGGTATTAGCTCAGCAAATATCACAGCAGAGCTACATTCTAGATAGGGAATATTATGGAATGGAGGTAAGGCACATCATACTTGTATAGTTACTTCTCAGAGCAGCTCAACCTTAAATACTGTCAGTAAGTCATCATCCTGGCTGCATATTAGATAAACTTGGGGCTTTAAAAATACCAGTTTTGGGGCATCTGGGTGGCTCAGTCGGTTAATCATCTGCCTTCAGCTCAGGTCATGATCCTGGGGTCCTGGGATTGAGTCCAGCATTGGGCTCCTTGCTCAGTGGGGAGCCTGCTTCTCCCTCTCCCTCTGCTTGTCACCCCTCCCTGCTTGTACTCTCTCCCTCTCTCTCTGTGTCAAATAAATAAATAAAATCTTTAAAAAAGTTTTAAAAAAAGGCTCAATTTCCTAAGATGGCAGAGGAGTAGCAGGCTGAGATGACATCAGGTAGCAGGCGTTCAGCTAGATAGTTATCAAACCACTCTGAACACCTACAAATCCAACAGGAGATCAAAGAGAAGAAGAGCAGCAATTCTAGAAATAGAAAATCGACCACTTTCTGAAAGGTAGGATGTGCGGAGAAGTGAATCCAAAGAGACGGGAAGATAGACTGCGGGGGAAGGGGCCGGCTCCCAGCAAGCAAAGGAGAAATGGAGCACAAAATCAGAACTTTTAAAAGTCTGCACCACTGAGGGACATCACTCCAGAGGCTAAGCAGGGGTGGAGCCCTTGCGGGAACAGCGTGGTCTCAGGTCCCGCGGGGTCACGGAAGTATTGGGGGTGTCTGAGTGTAGCATAGCTTGCAGCTATCAGAGTGGGGAAGCTGGCTACAGAGATGGAGCACAGGAGTGAGCTCTCAGCTTGGGATTACCTTAAACTGTGATCCGTGGCACACTCAGACCACTGCTCTTTGAGCAGGGACCTCACAAATGGCAGATCTGGGGATAACCCCCTGGAAGAGTGGTAGGGATCTGCTGGGTTTGGAGACTCCAGGTGGGACTCTGTGGATGAGACAGAGATACTCAGTCATAGGCCAGGTGAGCTCAGAGCACAGCCAGAGGCCAGGGAGACGGGAGTGATTGAGTGCTTTTCTCCAAGGGCACACTGGGGGGGGGGCCCTAACTCTTGGCTCCTCTGGGCCAGAGATTGGGAGGCCACCATTTTCATTCCCATCCTCCAGAGCTCTACAGAAAGTGTTCAGGGAACCAAAGCTTCTGAGAGTGAACCAGAGCAGATTATTTAGCTGGGACCCTGGCAAGGGAGGTGCAATTCCTCCTCAGGCAAAGACACTTGAGAATCATTACAACAGAACCCTCCCCCAGAAGATCAGCAAGAACATCCAGCCAAGACCAAGCTCACTGATCAAGGAGAACAGGGGAATTCCAGAATAGGGGAAAGCAAAGCATGGGATTCATGGCTTTCTCCCCATGATTCTTTAGTCTTACAA
This sequence comes from Enhydra lutris kenyoni, assembly GCF_002288905.1. Classification (NCBI taxonomy): domain Eukaryota; kingdom Metazoa; phylum Chordata; class Mammalia; order Carnivora; family Mustelidae; genus Enhydra; species Enhydra lutris. The sequence goes on along the minus strand of NW_019154125.1, from coordinate 9,807,211 downwards.
AGTTAATTAAATTGTTTTAATTTTATTTTTTTCTTATTCTAATTTTTTTAACTTTTACTCTTTCTTCTTTTAACGTTTTATAACTAGTTTATCTTAACAATAACTTTCTTAAAAAATCTTTTTGAATCTTTATTATTATAGTTATATTTTATCCTTCATTGTATCTAACTTTATCTTTTGTATACATACATAGGGTTTTTTTCTTCTAAAAAATTTTGGGACACAACTTCTTCTGAGAGATCAAACTATACCCTAAATCTAGCTCAGGGTTTGTTCTAGTCTCTGTCCTAAGCAAATTCTCTCCACTTTCTTTTTCTTTCTTTTTCCAACCAACCTATCTCATCAACTCCTTTTATAGAATTAAAAAAATTTTTTTTTCTTTACAGTCATATTCCATCCCTTCATTGTGTTTACCCTTATTTTTGTTTGTGTGTGTGTGTATATATATATATTTTCTTTTCTTACTTAAAATTTTGGGAGGTAACTTCTTCTAAGAGACGGAAATACTCCCAAAACCAAGTGGGTGGCTCTGTTCTATTCACCAGTCTAATATATATTTTCTTTTTCTTATTTATTTATTTATTTATTTATTTTTTGGAACTTCTTTTTACCCTCTATCTTCTCCCCATGATTTGGGGTCTCTTTTGATTTGGTTAATGCACATTATACTGGGGTCATTGCATCCTTTTAGTATTTTATTCTCTCATTCATATATTCTTATCTGGATAAAATGACCAGGTGGAAAAACTCGCCACAAAGAAAACCAACCAACCAACCAAACAAACAAAAAACAAGAGGCAGTACCAAAGGCTAGGGACCTAATCAATATGGACGTTGGTAATATGTCAGATCTAGAGGTCAGAATGACAATTCTCAAGGTACTAGCTGGGGCCAAAAAAGGCATGGAAGATATTAGAGAAAACCTGTCTGGGGAAATAAAAGCCCTTTCTGGAGAAATAAAAGAACTAAAATCTAACCAAGTTGAAATTTAAAAAGCTATTGATGAGGTGCAATAAAAAATGGAGGCTCTTACTGCTAGGATAAATGAGACAGAAGAGAGAATTAGTGATATAGAAGACCAAATGACAGAGAATAAAGAAGCTGAGCAAAAGAGAGACAAATGACTACTGGATCACGAGGGGAGAATTGGAGAGATAAGTGATACCATAAGACAAAACAATATTAGAATAATTGGGATTCCAGAAGAAGAAGGAAGAGAGAGGGGGCAGAATGTATATTAGAGCAAATTTTTGTAGAGAATTTTCCTAATTTGGCAAAGGGAACAAACATCAAAATCCAGGAGGTGCAAAGAACCCCCCTCAAAATGAATAAGAATAGGTCTACACCCCATCATCTAATAGTAAAACTTACAAGTCTTAGTGACAAAGAGTAAATCCTGAAAGCAACCCGGGACTGTAACATACAATGGTAAAAATATTAGGTTGGTAGCAGTCTTATCCACAGAGACCTGGTAGGAGAGAAAGAACTGGCATGATATATTCAGAGCACTAAATGAGAAAAACATGCAGTCATGAATACTATATCCAGCTAGGTTATCACTGAAAATAGAAGGAGAGATAAAAACCTTCCAGGACAGGGGCACCTGGGTGGCTCAGCGGGTTAAGCCGCTGCCTTCGGCTCAGGTCATAATCTCAGGGTCCTGGGATCGAGCCCCGCATCGGGCTCTCTGCTCAGTGGGGAGCCTGCTTCTTCCTCTCTCTCTGCCTGCCTCTCTGCCTACTTGTGATCTCTCTCTGTCAAAGAAATAAATAAAATCTTTAAAACAAAAACAAAAACAAAAACAAACAAAAAAAAACTTCTAGGACAAATAAAATCTAAAAGAGTTTGTAAACACCAAACCAGCTCTACAGGAAATGTTGAAAGGGATCCTCTAAGCAAAGAGAGAGCCTAAAAGTAGTAGACAGGAAAGGAACAGAGACAATATACAGTAACAGTCACCTTACAGGCAATACAATGGCACTAACTTCATATCTCTCAATAGTTAACCTGAATGTTAATGGGTTAAATGCCCCAATCAAAAGACATAGGGTATCAGAATGGATAAAAAAACAAAACCCACCAATATGCTGTCTACAACAAACTCATTTTAGACCCAAAGACACCTCCAGATTTAAAGTGAGGGGATGGAAAACAATTTACCATGCTAATGGACATCAAAAGAAAGCTGGGGTGGCAATCCTTATATCAGATACATCAGATGTTAAGCCAAAGACTATAATAAAAGATGAGGAAGGACACTATATCATACTTAAAGGGTCTGTCCAGCAAGAAGATTGGACAATTTTAAATATCTATGCCCCTAACATGGAAGCAGCCAACTACATAAACCAATTAATAACAAAATCAAAGAAACACATCGACAATAATACAATAATAGTAGGGGACTTTAATACCCACCCCCCACTGAAATGGACAGATCATCTAAGCAAAAGATTAACAAATACCTTAAATGACACACTGGACCAGATGGACATCACAGATATATTCAGAACATTCCATCCCAAAACAACAGAATACACATTCTTCTCTAGTGCACATGGGACATTCTCCAGAATAGATTACATCCTGGGTCACAAATCAGGTCTCAATTGGTACCAAAAGAATGGGATCACTCCCTGCATATTTTTAGACCACAATGCTCTGAAGCTAGAACTCAATCACAAGAGGAAATTTGGAAAGAACCCAAATACGTGGAGGCTAAAGAGCATCCTTCTAAAGAATGAATAGGTCAACCAGGAAATTAAAGAAGAATTGAAAAAATTCATGGAAACAAATGACAATGAAAACACAATGGTTCAAAATCTGTGGGACACAGTAAAGGTAGTCCTGAGAGGAAAATATATAGTGACACAAGCCTTTCTTAAGAAACAAGATAGGTCTCAAATACATAACCTTACCCTGCACCTAAAGGAGCTGGAGAAAGAACATCAAAGAAAGCCTAAACCCAGCAGGAGAAGAGAAATAATAAAGATCAGAGCAGAAACCAATGAAATAGAAACCAAAACCAAACCAAACCAAAACAAAACAAAACACAATAGAACAAATCAATGAACCTAGGAGCTGGTTCTTTGAAAGAATTAATAATATTGATAAATCCCTGGCCAGACTTATCAAAAAGAAAAAAGAAAGGACCCAAATAAATAAAATCATGAATGAAAGAGGAGAGATCATAACCAATACCAAAGAAATACAAACAATTATAAGAACATATTATGAGCAACTATATGCCAGCAAATTTGACAATCTGGAAGAAATGGATGCATTCCTAGAGACATATAAACTACCAAAACTGAACCAGGATGAAATAGAAAACCTGAACAGACCCATAACCAGTAAGGAGATTGAAGCAGTCATCAAAAATCTCCCAACAAAGAAGAGTCCAGGGCCAGATGGTTTCCCAGGGAAATTCTACCAAACATTTAAAGCAGAATTAATTCCTGCTCTCCTGAAACTGTTTTAAAAAATAGAAATGGAGGGAAAACTTCCAAACTCATTTTTTGAGGCCAGCATTACTTCGATCCCAAAACCACACAAAGACCCCATCAACTAAGAGAATTACAGACCAATATCCTTGATGAACACAGATGTGGAAATTCTCACCAAATTACTAGCCAATAGGATCCAACAGTACATTAAAAGGATTACTCGCCACGACCAAGCGGGATTTATTCCAGGGCTGCAAGGTTGGTTCAACATCCGCAAATCAATCAATGTGATACAACACATTAATAAAAGAAAGAACAAGAACCATGTGATACTCTCAATAAATGCTAAAAAAGCATTTGACAAAGTATAGCATCCTTTCTTGATCAAAACTCTTCACAGTGTAGGGATAGAGGGCACATACCTCAATGTCATCAAAGCCATCTATGAAAATCCCACCACGAATATCATTATCAATGGAGAAAAACTGAGAGCTTTTCCGCTAACGTCAGGAACACAGCAGGGATGTCCATTATCACCACTGCTATTCAACATAGTACTAGAAGTCCTAGCCTCAGCAATCAGACAACAAAAAGAAATTAAAGGCATCCAAATCTGCAAAGAAGTCAAACTATCACTCTTCACAGATGATATGATACTATATGTGGAAAACCCAAAAGACTCCACTCCAAAACTGCTAGAACGTGTACAGGAATTTAGTAAAGTGTCAGGATGTAAAATCAATGCACAGAAATCAGTTGCATTTCTCTACACCAACAACAAGACAGAAGAAAGAGAAATTAAGGAGTCAGTTCCATTTACAAATGCACCCAAAACCATAAGATACCTAGGAATAAACCAAACCAATGAGGCAAAGAATCTTTACTCAGAAAACTATAAAGTACTCATGAAAGAAATTGAGGAAGACAGAAAAAAACGGAAAAATGTTCCATGCTTATGGATTAGAAAAACAAATATTTTGAAAATGTCTATGCTACCTAAATCAATCTACACATTTAATGTAGTCCCTATCAAAATACCATCCATTTTTTTCAAAGAAATGGAACAAATAATCCTAAAATTATATGGAACAAGAGGAATGTTGGAAAAAGAAAGCCAAAGTTGGTGGCATCACAATTCCAGACTTCAAGCTTTATTAGAAAGCTGTCATCATCAAGACAGTATGGTACTGGCACAAAAGCAGACGCATAGATCAGTGGAACAGAATAGAGAGCCCAGAAATAGACCCTCAACTCTATGGTCAACTAATCTTTGACAAAGCAGGAAAGAATGTCCAATGGAAAAAAGACTGTCTCTTCAACAAATGGTGTCCGGAGAGAAGGTCACAGGTTCAAGCTGTTAGTAATAACTTGCAGCAGTTGGGATGGTGTATAGGGGGTAAGAGAGATCTGAGCCGTCACCCACAGCAAGTGTGACATTCTCATTATAATTTGAAAGATATAGGAAAAAGAAGTAAAAAGCAACAACCACCAAAAAAATCACCCTCAGTCATATTACCCATGGAGGCAACGCCTAAGCTATTTTTGGTACATGTCCACCCTAAGGTCTTCTCCAAATGATTTTAAATTTTATATCATTTGGATTATACACAATTTGTTATCCTATTTTTTATAGCCTTGGATCAGTTGTTAGGAGCACTTTTCACTTATAAGAGTTTTAGAAACATAAATTTTAATGCAATACATTTAGACATTTCTCATCACAATGAAAGTTAAATGTAAGAGCAAGTAGCAAGCTCTGATTTCATAGGATATTTTCAAAATTCAGGGTTTGGCTAGGGCTTGTTATAGGATGCTGGTCAGGTGTGAACAGAGAAGATGGATACTACACTGGTAGGTGCATAAAGGGCATGACCTGGTGGGTCTGTGCCCAGAAAACCTTCTATTCTCAGGTGACAAGTCTGTAATGATTGCAAAGGGACCATATTCACAGACCTATTATACGAGGATCCAATAATTCAAATGTTTACCTAGGATGGCAGATAACACAAATACGTAAGCAGTGGGCCAAGGTAAAGTGTACATGCACATGGGAGAATTTTGCCAAAGCACATTACACAACACCTTCTGATTAACTTAGCTAAAATCCAGGATTGGTGCATGCCCAAGGGAGAATATTGCCAAAGCACATTACCACACAACACCTTCTGATTAATTTAGCTAAAATCCAGAATTGGTGTGTGTGTGTATAAAATTTGGGTTTTAAAGAAGGGCCCATTTTCTTCAGACAGAATTTAGGGAAAATCAGCAATGAGTGATGGCTTTCCTTTGTAATGTTCATACTAACTTTGTTGCTTGGGTAAAGGCAGAGACAGAATGAGGTTCTCATACTCGGAGGATGGCCTCAGGTGACATACTACATCATCTGACACATGAAGTAATAAAATCGTACAATAACAACCTCTAGCTGCCTGATCTTTTAATCTCACTCCTCCTTTCTGAATTTCAAATTGTTCTCACTCCAGTTTCTACCCCTCAGCCCAGCTTCAAAGAAGCCTCGTGGCTTGGCTGTGCAATTTGCCTTGGAAACTTCTACAAGGAACACTTCTATTAAAGGTAGCCTCTTTGGCCAATCCCAAACTCTACTGATATTTTTCTAAAAAAAAATTTGTGTAGATGGTAAATAGAAAAGCATCAACTCCTAATAAAGATAATATGAGTGTAGAAGAAAAAGCTGGATTCAGTATCATTTATAATACAGAAGAAGGAAAAATGATTGTAGACATGAAGAGATTTAGAATTAATATAAGTATTACCAATGAGATATGTTTTATGAGCATGAAAAACTTGAATGAAATGACAGCAGTCCTAGAAAGAAATACAAAGACAGAATTGATCCAAGAGGAAATAAGGAGGGGCTCCTGGGTGGCTCAATCTTTAAGTGTGGCTTAAATCTTTAATCTGACCTGCCTTTTGCTCAGGTCATGATTGGGGTCCTGGGATGAGCCTCACATCAGGCTCCCTGCTCAGTGGGGAGCCTGCTTCTCCCTCTCCCACTTCCCCTGCTTGTGTTCCTTCTCTTGCTGTGTCAGTGGGGAGAATACTTCTCCCTCTCCCACTCCCCCTGCTTGTGTTCCTTCTCTTGCTGTGTCTCTCTCTTAAATAAATAAGATCTTAAAAAAAAAAAAAAAAAAAAGAGGAAATAGGGAACTTGGATCAAGCAGTAAGAACTAAATATATGGAAATGAAGCCAATATCCTCCCTCTCAAAACCCACCAGCCCATTCAGTTTTATAAGTACAGTTTATAGAATTTTCAAGGAAGAGCTAATTCTGGTTTAATGCAAGTTATTTTAGAAAACTGAAAAAACACACTTATTTATGATCTTAGTAAAAGAAACTTCTGATAAATTAGGAATGTAAGAAAACTTTCTTCACTTGATAAATTTTATATGCTAAAAGATTTCACATTCACTGAATGGTAAATATTGAAGTATATGAACTATTTACTTATTAAAGAAGCTTTACATACATTCCTTTTAAAATGAATATAAAACTTTTTTCACTATAAAGAAGTTTTTTATATTTATCTACTGGGACTCACTAGCCTTTTAGTCTTAATCAGATTTTAATCTTAATTAGAATGGCTTTCCCTGCTCTAAGACTCTCTTTGAATTTTCTCATGTTTTTATTCTAGTACCTTTATGTATTTTTAGTTAAATTTTCTCATCTTTTTCTTAATAAATTGAATTTTCTCATATTTTTCTTCTAGTACATTTAAATCTTTTATTTATTTGCAGTTTGTTCTACTATAGTGTAAGGTATCTTATTTGTTTCCCTGTTGTTCCAATGCCATTAATTAAGAAACCCATCTTTCTACCACTCTGCTGGAGAGCCCTTTCTTATTCTGGACCACTTAAAACTCCTAGCCTACACACCACTCAATAAATGGGTTGGTTGCTCAATATAAAAATAAAATCCAGTTAGATTTTTAAATGAACTTTTATATACGCCTCTAAAACTTTAATGGGGGAATTAAGGTCTAAGTTCCATGAGAATCTGCCAACCTTAAAAAAAAATGCATCTGGGACTTTTCTATCAGCTATGAGGACAACTACAATCTTCTCAATTTTGCTGATTTCTTTTACTTTCTTTTCTCATTGCAAGCATTTTATGATTCCATTTTATCTTCTTTAACCTTTAGGTTTAAGATTTTCTTCTCTTGGGGCACCTGGGTGGCTCAGTGGTTAAGCCTCTGCCTTCGGCTCAGGTCATGATCTCAGGGTCCTGGGATCGAGTCCCGCATCGGGTTCTCTGCTCTGCAGGGAGCCTGCTTCCTCCTCTCTCTCTCTCTGCCTGCCTCTCTGACCACTTGTGATCTCTCTCTGTCAAATAAATAAAATCTTGAAAAAAAAAAAGATTTTCTTCTCTTTTTTGGTTTCTTAAGGTGGAAGCTCAGATTATTGACTTGAAAATACTTTCTTCTTTTTCTTAATGGATACATGTAATGATGTAAATTTCCCTTTAAGCATGACTTTTGTTGCATTCCATCCATTTTGGTAAGTTGTATTTTCATTTTCATTTAGTTAAAAATATTTTCAAGTTTCTTTTCAGACTTCTTTGACTCATGGCTTCTTTAGAAGTGTGTTAATTTTCAAATATTTGGAAACATTGCAGATATTTTTCTGTTATTGAGTTCTAGCTTAATTCCATTTGGTCAGGGTACATACTTTAATGTTTTTAATTCTTATAAATTCATTATGATGTGTGTGAGAGTCCAGGATGTGGTCTATCTTGGTGGTTGTTCCAAGATGGAGATGAACTTAAGAAGAAAATATATTTTCCTGTTGTTGGATGGTGTATTTTATAATGCCAATTAGATCAATTGATAGTGCTCTCCAGGTGATCTGTATCTGTACTGATTTACCATTTACTTTATCTATACACTTACTGATGAAAGGCTATTGAAGCCCTAACTATAATAGTGGATTTGTCTATTTTTCCATTCAGTTCTATCAGTTTTTGCCTTCTGTATTTTGGTTCTCTGTTGTTAGATGCATACATATGTAAGACTGTTACATCTTCAAAGAGAATTGACCCCTTTATCATTAAGTAGTGCTTCTTTTTATCCCTGGTAAACCTCCTTGTTCTGAGGTCGGCTTTGTCAGAAATTAATATAGCTACGCCAGCTTCCTTTTGATTAGTGTTAGTATAATATATCTTTCTCTATCCCTTTATTTTATCCTGAGTCTTTATAGTTGAAGTATATTTATAGTAATATATCATTGAATCCTGTGCTGTGTTTTTTTTTAATCCACCTTGAAAATCTCTGTCTTTTAATTGGTGTATTTATCTATTCACATCTGAAGTGATTATTTAGGTAGATGAATAAAGCATTTTCTATTTGTTGATTTGTCATTTGTTTTTGTTTCTTTCCATCCTTTTCTGCAATCTTTGATTTGATTGAACATTTTATATAATTCTATTTTATCACCTCTTAGTGTGTCAATTATACTTCTTAAAAAATTTTAATGGTTGCTCTAGAGTTCACAATACATAGTTTTGATTAATCTGAGTCCACTCTTAAATAACACTACTCAGTTTTATGTGGGATGCAACCCTTCCCAACTCTCTTCCTTTCTCACCTCTTTTTTGATCTTCAGACTTGTCTCTGGTTTGCCACAGCTTGCACATCCTGGATTGCAATTCCTTTTTATCTCTTCAGATATCTCTTCTGTGGTTTGCCACAGCTTGCACATCCTGAATTGCAATTCCTTTTTATCTCTTCAGATATCTCTTCAATATCTGAAGAGATAATAAACGGTTACCTTTTAATAATAATAAACCCATTTGGCTGGTAAAATAATGGGCTGTTCTACTTTTAAGGTTGACATTACTTGGTGTCAGAGAAATAATATCCACAGAAGACCGTAACAGCTCCAAGGCTGGTGATCAAACACTTGCCAGTACCCATTGAGGCCATTGAACTCCCTGCTTTGTCCCTGACCCTGGAATTTGAGGGTATGTTTTCTCCTGTATTCAAGCTGTACTCTCTTTGTGTTTTGAGCTCTGTAGACTGTATTTAGGAATCTGTTCAAAGGCTTTGTCCTCTTTGTTTTCATGAGGGCTTTGTCCTTTCTGGTGAGTACTTGTTTGTTTTTGTGAACCTCTGGTTTTGAGTAATGGGATCTCAATCCTCTAAATACTTTGTGGAGAGTCCCCCACATCCCCTTCAAGAGTTCCTGTTGGTTTTATGTTTAAAAACTGCGGTCCTTTCTCAGGTGCATTTTTAACCAAATGGTCCAATTTAACTAGAAATAATTTAAATTTTCAATGGTCATTATGGGGGACTTTCTTTCTTTCCTTTTTTTTTTTTAAAAAAAAAGATTTCATGTATTTGAGAGACAGCCTGTGAGAGAAAGCAAAGCGAGAGCACGCGGGAGGAGCAGAGGGAGAAGCAGGCTCCCTGCTGACATAGGACGCAATTCCCGGACCCTGGGATCATGACCTGAGTCATGATCAACTATGCCACCCAAGCACCCTGGGAAATTTCTATCTTGCCAAACTTGTTTTTCTCAAAAGCAAATTAGAAAGCTGCATCTCCAAAATTGAAAGACAAAGAGAACGAGATACCTATTTTAATTGGCATACAGAAACCATCAAAAGATTTCAAAATTTCAGAATAGTTTCATTGAAAGATTCATGGCAAAAGGCTCATGAAAAAGTAAAGAGATAAAAGGTATCTCACACAAAAGCTTATAAGACTGACCTATAAGACTGATGTAATTCCCCTTTACTTTATTTGAGTACTCAGTCTAGTACTAAGTATTGTCTAGAATTGCCTTTCTATTCTGAAGAGATAATTAAACGGTTACCTTTTGAAATAAGACCACCCAATGCTATGGGTGATTCTCTTCAGGTATTTTGCAATCCTTGGTCAAATGCCAAAGTAGGAGCCATAGTTAAAGAATTTATTAAACGAGGGAGGATTCTTGAAAGTTTTTGTAAACCGATTACCTACTGCACCTCGTCTTGAGAGGAAAATAAAATTTCACATTCTTCCTTCCTTTCCAAATCCAGAAAAATTCATTATTGATACTCTCTCTCCCAGGCAGGGATGACTATGGCCTCCTTGTTTGCCTCAGTTTACAAACTTGGCTTGGCTTTCTGCCTGACTGGGATGTGCAGGTTGTCAGTCCTTTTGGTAATCTTTGGGAGTGACTATCAATCTTGTGACGATAATATCTTTATATTCTCCTTGAGGATGTTTCTTAGGTCCATAGAGTTTGTTTAATGTTGTCAGAAATATGTACTGTTTGTCCCCAGGTACAACCTGGCAAGACATTTGGAAGGATTTAATAACTTTGTGATCAGAAATTTGGTCAGATTGGAAGCTGGTATTCAGAGCCTGATAGAATTTTGTTTTTAGATTTTCTTCTCTAAGGTAAATGTACTCAGAGGGAAAAAAAAGCATGCTAACAGGTGAATGGTGGATGGATGTGCCAATCCTTTGATATCACTTAGATGGCAACTGAATTCTTCCATGAATTAAAAAGGCTGTGCTTGTACAAATTTAGTCTTTGCAAGACCAGAGGTGGGGCTCCAAAAACAACTTGAAGCCCACCAATCCCATTTATCAATCCCCAAACCTCTATCATTCATCCCAAAAAGCTTGTACATATTGTCCCAAGGAAACCAAAATCTTGCATTTTTTCTCCATGTGCTTTTGAGGTGTCAAGATTCTACCCAGGGTCTTCTCCAGGGCTCTTATCTGGACAATCTCTTTGATATGCAAACTTCAAGGAGGCAATTTTTATCAGAAGGCTAAGGAAAGGAGGAAAGGTTATTTGAATAGACTTGATTTCTTTTATAACTAGTGAGCTTTTTATTATTTTAATTAATTCATGACAGTAATTTTAACATGGGAACTTTAAGGTCTCCGTTTGCATCTTTCTTGTATGTTCATGTGTGTCTATATATGTAGATGTGTAGATATGTGGTATTTTTTACCTCCAGATGGTATTGCCAAAATTAATATTTAAGAGAGATCTATTTAATTAACATAAAGAAAACTAAGCACTTAAATAAATTAAGTTCTTAGAAATATAATAGAAACTTAATCCAAATGAATTTCAGGTTCATGTGATTTAGGAAAAAATTCAGTATTTAAGCTACTTTAAAATTGTTGCTTTAATTAAAATAGGCACTTTTTAGACTTTTCAGTAGTAAATAAAATACTTTTAATTATCTCAGACTTACTAAAGGTTAAATGTATTCATGTTAGGTATTAAAAATTTGTCAGAGAAAAAAGATAATTTAAGGTTATGGTTAGCTGTTTAATATCTCATGAGATTTTCATGACTAATCTTAATATAATATTAAGAATATTTATTATTAAAAAGATACAAGAAGAAGTTTACAAATGAACTTTTCAGCAATACTCATGTCTACTTAAATAGATTATCCAAGTCTTTTTGGTAACTTAAAACCTTAGAATTTTGCTAAGTTAAATTAGATGATGGATAGTCACTAAATATCTAGATCATTTCCAAACAAAATAAAATCCTCGAACATTAATTACGAGCAGAGTTTTATCTACTTTTGGTTTCTTATGACAAAGAAACTAAAAGATATTTAGATGTGTTAGTGCTGTGTTATGAAATTTAAAAAAGCATATACTTTAAGAAATTATAAAATGTTAATAAATTTGCCAGTCTAAAGAAGGCTGATGTAACATTGCTTACTTCTTAGTTTTCACTAGAAATTAAGCTTTCAAAGGGTTAAGAATTCTAATAAATGATAGGCACTTGGTGACTTTTGCAAGTCATTGGCAATGCAGGTTGGGGCAGCCTGATCTGGGGGTTCTGGGTCAAGATGCTCCAAAGCCTTGTTAAAAAAGTTTGGATTCCCATGAAGCCCTACTATACTCAAATTTACCAGCTTTGTGTAGGAATGGGGTTGATGGGTGTCATCATTTATAACATCAGAAGTGCTGATAAAAGAAGTAAAGCTTTGAAAGCTTTGAGTCCTGCACCTGCTTGTAGTCATCATTAACCATCTTTACTTGGAGTGCACATCAGATGGACCATCAGCCTGGTTATAAATCTCAGTAAGCTCTGTTAGATGGCAACACAGAGCATTGCTCTGTGCCTGTAGACATGTTGTTTCCTTTCTGGTGTGAATAAATGCAACTGTGAGGTACAAAAAAATTCTAATAAATGTAATTAAGTCTACTGGAAATAATAGGGAAAAATCTTATGCAAGGAAAGCAGGATGTGTGTTTTCAGTAAGAGAAGGTATGAAAAATAGAGATGCATTCTTGTTGAAGGAAAAGGAAGTATTTTTGTCCTAAAGTGAGACTATTTAGAGGGGAAAAACATATATCAAAACCTGAATGTAAAAAACAAAACAAAACAAAAAGATGAAAAAACTTGTAGAAGGTTCGTGGAAAGGAACCTTGGGAAAGAAATTTCATGCATAGTCAAGCTAAATGAACTTCAAGGTTTAAAAAAAGAAAAAACCTTTGGTATCGATAGTGTACTTATGTAAAACCAAACCTTAATTTTCTTTCATCTACTGAAAGGACAAGTTTTCTTGAATTGCTGGTCACTTTTTTAAAAAATTTATTTATTTGAGAGAGAGAGAGGGAACGAGTTGGGGCAGGGGGAGAGGGAGCGGGAGAAGCAAGCTTCCTGATGAGGAGGGAGCCCAGTGCGGGGCTCCATCCCAGGACCCTGGGATCATGACCTGAGCCAAAGGCAGTGGCTTAACTGACTGAACCTCCCAGGTGATCCTGTTGGTCAACTTTTAATAAGAAATTGTAAACAGGGTTTTCCTTACCTTTTGAGTGATCTTTATATCAAAATAGTTTTCTGTATTTGTTGTCTGAATCAGGTCTTTAATTGTCTTAAATCTAGTAGAACTCACTATATTAAAAGAGCTATGTTCTGCTCAGAACTATGTAATCTTCTATATTTGTTCATGAAGTCTTTAGTTGTCCCTATGGTTAAATGTGTAACTAAATATTGTTTCACAGTGACCTATGATGCTATTTGATCAAATGTTTTAAACCTTTTTGATATTTTTTAATAACTTCCTTCAAATAAAATTCTAAATACTGTCTTTTCTAGTCAAACTGACATTTGGATTTTCCAGAGAGTCCATGGAGCTTCTCAAAAGATTTGTTCTCTCTTCTTATAAAAAGGAAGATGTTAAACTAATTATGCTAATTTGTTATGTTAAATTATGTAGGAAGTGCTGTTGAATGAGAAGTAATACTAAGCCTTCTTTATGTTTTATTTGTGTAGGTATACATTATAAGCATTTCTGAAATTGTGTGAAATGTTGGAAATCTCGTATGTTCCAGTATAATGTTATCAGTCATAAATTCTAATTATTATCTTCAAATGTTGCATGTTACAGAAATAAGCAAATTTACTTGTCAATTCCATTATAATGAACTTCATCAGATGTTTAAAAATAAGCATCTTTAAGTCTTTTTACAGATAGTTACTGCTTTTCTCTGAAGCTTTTACATGTTTTCCTGAAAAAGTACCTGATCTTTAAGGAGATTCGTGGAGAGGACTTTTTTTTTTTTTTTTTTTTGGACAAATATAGGTTTCTGATAACTTTAAGATGATAAAACTGGACTTGATAAGAATTTCCAGAACTAGTGGACAAACTAGATTCAGGCAAAACAAGTACTAATTATAGGGGACTAAATGAACTAAGGAGGGTGATCATAATTACTATGACTCTTTGAAATACTGCTCCTTCCTTGATGCTTTGGTTTTTTCAGATTAAGGAGCACTTTTTCTTAAGTTATCTATGATTTACAGCAATTCGATAAAGTATACCTTTGTAAAGAAAGATGAAAACATTTATTTTTTTCTCCCTCCCTGGTCCTTCTGGAATTTAGAAACTCTTGAGTATTTTTTTCATGACATTATTGTTACTTGCGTAAGTTCAATAAAAATATGTTCTCCTTATAACAGGACACAATCAGAGACACTGGCTATATTGCCAAGGCTTTGACTGGAATGCGGTTACAGGTAAATCTGATGGCCAGTCTTTGGTGTGACTTCCTGGCCTCAGTACCTGTGATAGTTCAGTCTGAGACTCCTTATGAAAAGTTCCAACAAAACAGTCTTAAAAAGAACTTGCATGGTCAGTCATTATTTTCAGTACAACTATGTGAATAACCTGGGCAAATTTAATGCAAACACGTGAGTTTTACTGTGATTATCTTTGGCAAAATATGGGCATACTTACAGAGAGAAAAATTGTGTTTGCACCTTTGTCTCTATTAGATTCTAGTCCTGTTACTTGTCTTTGAGGTTTTGTTATATACCAGTAAACTGGACTGGATCCTGAACTCTTCTAGTTTCCTCATATATCTGGCTACAACTCTCCAAACTAATGTTTCCAGGTTTGTCCCACTCTTCTGACTTGGAATCAGTAAGAACAAAGACTGCTCCTAAGTCTTGGAGGGCACAATAGCAGGTCTTGTTCATTACTGAAATGGCAGCCAAACTTCAGGGACTTGAGCCTTGACTACACATCTCACACCCAAAGAAGGTTCTGCCTGATATCCTCTCCCTCCTGTGCAAATGCCAGTGGCCTCCAAATCAAATCGACGAAGAAGACAATAACCTGACATCAAGGTAGACTGCTTCCTCCCAATTAGAAGGATCAGGACTTCCTACTTTAACTAAACACAAAATCTTTTATTCTTTTCTTTACATCTTTTACTCTTGGATTGGCCTGGGAAGAGAACATCATTATCCATATCTCCCTGGCCACTGTTAAGAGGGGTGACTTTTCTGACTATTAGACTTGTCACCAGAAATTCTGTTCTGTTCATGCCAAAGATTCCTTAGCCTTATTTGGAACCAATTTTTCCTATGATCTGTTCCCTGTACCCAAGGGAAATACAAACGGGCTAACTTCTCATTGCAAGATTTTTCAAGGAGACCCGTTTTGGATGGGATGGTACCTCACAGAATATCATCCAAATTTCTCTAATCCATGGCTTGAAAAAATCAATCAGGAAATTCCAGCTAATGGATATATCAATAACCGACCTTAGTTGGGAGTTCTCTACACTCTACCTGCTTTAAGTTGTGGGCATATGAATATTTAGATAGCTGGTGAGCTGAAGGTCAATATTTATAGGGATGTTTAACTGTCCTTGTCAACATCCATAATAAATCAGAAGCCTCCAGTTGGTTTCCCTCATTAACCCTTCATAAATGTCTTAAACAGGAAGTTCCAGGAAGTATACATGGCTGTGGGTTTGCTTCCACCAGAAGAAACTTTCTCCCCTATATTGAAGTGCCAATGAAAGATGATCAGAAATCTCTCCCTAACATTAAGTGTGCTAGCTGATTCCACAGCCAAAGCAGTAGCAGCCAAAAATCGATCACTTGACTCATTGGCTAAAGTGGTCTTAGACAGCTGTATTGCCCTTGAGTACCTACTTGCTAAATAAGATGTTTATGTAAAGCAAATCCCACCTGTTGCACCTGGATAAATGCCTCTGGAGAGGTAGAAATTCAATTACACAAAATCAAGGAACAAGTCCATTGGTTACAACAAATTGCACCTAATGACACCTTCTTTTTTTAAACCCATTTAGCTAGTCACCTTCAGGTTTGGACTCCTGGCTAGAACCATCATACAAGCTGCATTTGTCATAGTACTTTTGATTCTGTTTTACATTATTATTTTAAAGTCTTGTTCCTGTTGCCTGTCAAACCTTTGTAGAAATGACATACCCAATAGGGTGATGCTAGGTTCAGTGCTTCCAGATGATCTCTAACATTTATGACCTTGATTAGATACAGACTTTAGATAAGAAGTACCTGAAAGTACTCTTTCCTAACCTTCCTTGCTACTCAAATGTGGTCTTACGTGTTTTCCAACTGTCACCTACTTTCCCTCCAACATAGGACATCACAAGGAAATGTCCTTCCTGGCATGAGGGGCAAAAAACCACTAAATGTGGAAAACCTAACTCTTAATTCAAGGATGCTTTCAGAGAAAGATCATGAACAAAAGCGGGAAATGTGAAACTCAGTAAAGGAAACCTCATCTAAAATGGAGTCAGGAGGCCAGAAAGGGGAGCTCTCATGCCCTACCACTTGTCAATCACAACCCCAATGGGAAAAGATGGACCTTTCACTACTAGCAGAAGGAGCCCACTCTACTACTCCAGTCTGAGGACTCCTGACACAGAAATAAGCTCAGCCAATAAGAAAACACTACAACTTAGCCAATGAGAAACCATGAGAGCCTAGAACTCTCACTTGCCTCCAACGGATTTCATTCAAAGCAGCCCCTCCCACCTTCTTCTTTCTCTCTAGAAAGTAACCTTCCTTTGCTTTGATCTCTGGACTTTCTGGTTTGCCATGGCATGTCCTGAATTGCAATTTCTCTGTTATTCCTGAATAGACGCATTTTGCTGGTAAAATAACTGGCTGTTTTACTTTAAAGTTGACAGGCCTTAGTCCCACAAGTCTTCCCCCATTTAGAAGGCAATTTTAAGTCCAGGTTGTTATCTGTACTTCTGAGCCACTGGCTATAAACTGAAAGTTCCCATTCCTTTCCTCCAGTTTGATTAATATGCTAGAAAGGCTCAAATAATTCAGAGAATCATTTACTTGTGTCTACCAGTTTATTATAAAGGATATTATAAAGGATGTAGGTGAATAGCTAGGTGAAGAGGTACATAAAACCCAGAAAGTTCCCAAGTGCAGGAACTTCTGTCCCCATGGAATGGAGTGCACCATCTTCCAGGCAGGTAGAAGCATACACCAACATGGAAATATCTCTGAGGCCTGTCCTCTTGTGTTTTAAAAGAGGCTTCATTACTTAGGCATGATTGATTACATCATTGGCCACTGGCAATTGATTAAACCTCTAGCCCCTCTTCATTCCCTGAAGGCTAGGGTGTGGGTCTGAAAATTCCAACCCTTTAGTCATGGTTGGCTCCCCTGGCAATCAGCTCCCATTCCTAGGGGCTTTCCAAAATTCCCTGTATTAACATGACTCAGGTGTTGTGGAAAGAAGAAAAAGGCCTGTTAGATGGATAACGTCTACTTTATCTACTTTTATCTACTTTTCCCATCAGAGCCCTTAATATAGGAATCATAGTTATTTTAAATTCTTTTCTTGATAATTTGAGCATCTCTGTTATATCTGAGTGTGGGTCAAATGGTACTCTGTCTCCTCAAACTGTGTTTTTTCTTGATTTTTGGCACATTCTGTGAGTTTTTGTTGAAAGATGAGCATATTTTATTGGGTCATAGAAACTGGGTAAGTAGGCTTTTGGTGTGAGCGTTGATGTTATCTGGCTAGGAGCTTGGCTGTGTTCAATGTTCTCTGTGGCCATAAGTGCCAAAGACTTCAAATTCCCTTAGCATCCTTGTTTCTGTCTCCCCTGTAATCTTTGGGTTTCCCTAAGTATTTCTTTTCAGAGAGAGAGCATGTGTCTTATAGCAATGTAATCTGCTGCTATGCTGGGTGTCTGTTGGTGTATAGTATGGAGTGGGGAGAAAGGGAGCTTTCTATTAGCTTCTGATTAGACCTCAGCCTTCTAGTGACTTATTTCTCAATGCTGTAACCTTCACAAATGTTCATCCAGAGGTAATAATTCCACTTCTCACTGTGAAATACTAAAATACCTTTCATATACAGGTTAGAAAGTGTCAATATAATTGTAAGATAAAGAGATTTCAAGTAGTGCCACACACATTGTCACAAACTGGAAGTTCAAGGTCAGATTTTAGTTAGGGGACATAGTAGAGACAGGTGTTTATTGCGTATATAACCAACCTTACATTAGGCATTTTATAATTGCCACCTCAATCCCTACAACAATCATATGAAGAATTACAGTCTTTGGCAGAATTGGAAAAGAGTTTCAGAAAGTTCACATCACTTGACCTAAGTTGCATAGCTAAACTCATTTGAATCCCCAGCTGTGACCAAGATGACTTGAATGCCCATTTTCCCACTCTTACAGTTATTAGATGGAGTCATGGCTACTGCAGGAAAAACTACAGTCCCCAGTCTCACTAGCATCTGACCCAAATGTTTGAAGAGTGTTGTGTGGCTGCTTCTAGAAATATTCTTAAAAGACAAATTGATGGCTTTGTTTCTTTAGCCTTTGTTCCTTCCTACATTTGCTGCCTGGAAAGCGGCCATGATGGTGGCCATCTTGCTGATAATAATGGACAGAGCCCAGAAGGAGGAACAGCGGACATGGTTAGAAGTCCTGGGGGTGGGACATGATCTACACATTGAGGAATCCAAGGACAAAAACCTGACAAACATTAATAATTTGAGGAGTGGACAGCAGAACAGGCCCGTAGGCAGATGATACCAAGAACAAAGGCAGAGAGGTTAATATCAGTCCTAAGAAGTAAATAAGATGTGGAGTGAAATCTCCAGGAATCTTTTCAGAGAAATCGCTGTGACCCATTGGAGGTGGAAGCAGGATGGCTTAGGAACCAATGTGAGGAGAGGAGATGGACAAATTCCTCTAGGCTGTATTTTAGATGATGTTACCAATGAAGAGAGATTTGTTGGGATGGAGTGGGATGGAGGTTTTTGTAAAGTTAATTTATTTTTGCTAGTTTTCAGCTTCTCACAGTGTTTAGTGCACTGACAGGATGCAGGGAGCAGCTTGGAGGTGGAGATACTGAGGTGTGGGTGAAAAGCCCTGGAAAGTGCTGGAAGGAAAGTGCAAGCCACAGGGTCAACCAGAGCAGGGAGGTGAAGGCAGAAGGAAGTGCCTGTGAAGATATCAGTTTGGGTTGCTAAAGGAATTTGTCCTTATCAACTTCCATTTTCTTGGTGAGGTAAGAGAAGTTACCCTTGGGAAAGAGTGGGCGATGGGATGGGTTGTGGTGAACTTGAGAAGAAAGAAGCACAGAAAACCCGCCAGGGGAAAGAGAAGGAGTGAAGGGGGACAGATCTGCCTGGCTCTGAGTTGAGGCCCCATGGGCGATCAAGGCTAGCCCTTGGAAACTGCTAGGATGAAGACAATGTGAGGCCAACCAATGAAGCTCAAGCCCTGTAGCAGGAACTGAGGACATGGAGCTGAGGGGCCTTACCTCTACCATCACTGCTTTACTCAGTACTGGTCCAGAGGAAGGGGGTCCAGGTGCAAGGACACTCACAGTTACCATCTTAGAAGCAGACTTCCCAAGGGCTGAGCACCAATGATTGGTGCACTTGTTACTGGTTTGGTCTCCAAGTTGATAGCAAACTTATGAGGGAGGAAAAAAAAAAAAAAAAAGGAATACAGGCCACGAATGGCAATTTCAGTGGCTCAGCTGTGGCCTGTTCATAGCAGAAGGAAACTGTTCAGTAGCTTGGGAGGGAAGTGAGCCGGGATGTTTGAATAAATCCCAAATAGGCCACTATCCCAGAAATGAAGGTGTAGACACTGCCCTAAGAGTTCTTCACAAACTAGCTCTGCATGGGACATTTTGCCTCATGTCAGCTCTTGTTTACTGGCCCAAATTCTTGGTCATGTTTCTCTCAAGTGCTAACTCTTGGAGTTGCTATTAGGGTTTTTTGTTTTTGTTTTTTTCCAAACATCTGAGTCACTCTACCTCTAAGATTCTAAGTGACTTCATTTGACGAATCATGACTACCTCAGCCTTAGAACACTGAGGAGTGTAAAGATCATGTATAGCCTGGATTTCCTTTTCTATCATGGACTGTTTATATCTCCCCAAATTCATATAGTGAAGCCCTAGACCCGCAGTGTGGTGGTGTTTGGAGATGAGGCTTCAGGGAGGTAATTAAGGATAGATCCGGTCATGCGAGTGGGGCCCTCATGATGGGATTAGCGGCCTTACAGGAAGAGGAAGAGGGACATCTCCCTCTCTGCACCCACACGCAAAGGAAGGGCTGTGTGAGGACACAGAAGGAAGATATTCTCTGCAAGCCAGGGAGAGAGTTCTTACAGAAACAAATCACCTGACACCTTGATTTTGGACTTCCAGGCTCCAAAGCTGTAAGGCAATAAATTGTTGTCTCAGCTCCCCACCCCACAGTACTTTGTTGTGGCCTAATACTGCATCACAGTGTAAAAACCAAAGGAACAGAACAAGGGCGTGGTTGCACATTTGTATTCAGCCAAACTCCTTCTAATGTCAAGAATTCTTCTCGGTTCTTGAGCAGCAGGCTGACTCCTAGATGCCAGATCATGTCATTCTGGATGATCTTTAAGGCTTCCACATCTCAAGACTTGCTTAGGATCATGGCTTCATTAGGGCAAAACTTCAAGTGGAAACTGCTAGGAAACTGATGCGGAGAGCACTTGCTCCCCTTGGATGAAGTCACCTTGTTGTAGATTACCCTCTAGAACGCTGTAATTTACATGTGGTCTTTTCTCACAGAAGCTCTTCAAGTAAATCCAAATTTGTTTAGACAATTTCGTGGGTACTGTAAAACCACAATTGAATTTCAGGCCTTTGTAGTAGTCCAGCCAAGATGCACTCCAATTAGAAAAAATTGCCGTTAATGTTGTGACGATGTGGTGGCTGCCCACTGTGCCCCAGACCTTTGTTCTTGGAAATCCCTCGAGTCTCTTCTTTATTCTTCAGCTAAATAGACAGGCCCCTGGAATGTACGCTTTTGGAATTGTAATAGGGGAGCAATATTGTGCCTCTCTCTTAATTAACCTTGTTAACCAAGGATTTGGAACATTAGCTGGTTAGGCTAAGAGGGCCTTTTGAGCGGCTTGGTACACGTCTGCAGTTGAGTAGGATGTCACTCTTGTGAAATAAAATGTCTTTTATTCTTCAGCATACACCAAATACCTTCATTATTCCTTGAGTAATGGTGTGATATGCTTGTTTAGAGAAATAATGTGTGTTAGGGGCATCGATTTGTGCCAGGCACAATAAAACCTCAGCTATTACTTTTATTATTATAAAACAAGTTGTTGTTGTTGTTTTTTTTCCCCCCTCTCCCTCTTTTTGGAGGCTTTCTGCATGGACAGGAAACACAGGGGCAGAATTGTCAGAATCACTCAGGCAGCTCAAGCTAAATCAGTCCACAGTGGATTCCAGCTTCCATATTCCCTAAGGCCACTGCCTTTCTAAGAGCATCTTACCCCCAAGATATTCATGACTTGTTTCTTTTGACTCTCACAGAGTCTTCTGAGGTACTTCTCATCCTTTCCTGCTCCCCACACAAAAGAAGGTAAGAGACAAAGGCTCCTGTTTTTCTCGCAAGGCAGATGCCCCTCCCAGCCTGGGAAGGAGTTTCAGGGATATGGTAATTAACATATTTTTCTTAATCTTCCTTTTATAGTGAATCTCCAATCTCCAGTTGGCCAGTTCATTAAACTGTAAGCATACAATAGATCTGAAATGAAGGCATCACAGATGAATGCCAATTCATAGACCTGTCCATTCTGTGGAAAAATACAACACGAATCCCACCCTGAAATACTAAATGAAACATTTGAAATTGATCACATGAATATGTTTTCCAGTCCACTAGGCAGCAGTTCATCTAACTCAGTGGAATGTCATTTTCCGAATAAGAAGCCACCATTCTTTTATCTCTTCTAGGGAAAAAAAAAAAAATGCTCCTACATAGAATTTGGTCTAAAATCACTGCCTACTAAGTTCATTCAGGGAATGTGCAGGACACAGTGGCCCCTAACATACCCTGAGTGGGACTGGTATGTAGTCTGAGTACCTGGGACATGCAGAACGAAGGATTTGTATGGCTGGCTTTGGAAAGAAGGACATGGGACTCAAGGTGACAGGGAACCCTGAACTCTGTGTCCTTTGTATAGAGGGCATTCAAGCAAAATACTCATCCATCCTCTTCACTCCTCACTGTACTGCAGGTTCAAGCAAAGCCACCTCCTCCACTTGGGCCTTATCCCCAATGACCAAAGTGAAGGGCAGTTCGAGAGACAGGATTCATTTTCTTAACAAATCAGTAGCAAGCAGAAATGACAAAAATGGGCTCTTCTTTTTTTAACTAAACAACAACAACAACAACAACAACCAGAAAGCAGATAGGTTGAAAATAGTCCAGAGAGCAGAGAAAGAATGGTACTTGTAGTTTCCAGATACACTGTTGGACAAAAATGCTTTTCTTGAAATCAGGATTATGGAATGCTGGCTATCAGCCATTGAGTTGGTCTTTAGTTTTTCTTGTTCTTGCCAACAAAGGTGTCCATCATATTAAAAGCGCCCATATAGTCAGCCATAAGCACTGTCATCTTGGTAGGCAAGATACTAAAGAGAACACAAGAGACGTTTTCTTGGTTACTATCATGGAAGTGCCTCGGTCGAAATGCAGGGTCACTGACTTGCTGCAGATGGGAGTCACTGGCATGTGCACACATCAGTGTGCATGATTTAGGATCACTTGGGGCTTGTCCACTATATGGGGGGACCTGGCTCAGGGCCTTTATATCTCTTCCAGCTTTATTTACATTTACTCGACTCACTTCTCACATTGGTTTCCAAAGCTTCACTGCACTATATCATGATTGACAGGAAGCAGTGAAGTCTTGTGGAGTTGGATAAACCTGGCTTGAATCTTAGCTTTGTCACTTACAAACCATCCCAGGTCCATTACTTAACTCTTGAGCCTGTTTCTTCCGGAATCAAATGAAGTCCTCAGTCTCTGTTTCTGGGACTCCTGTGGGGATTAGATAGGTCCCAGGACCTTTGGCAAGACCTAACTAGGACCACTCATCTCCATGCCCGCTCACCCTTCCCAAGACAGCACAGACCCCATCCCTCCGACAGTCACAAGGCAGAGCAAGGGGAGGCACATTAAACCTAAGACTTGTCCTCAGAGTAGAGGAAAGGAAAGGACACTAAGCTCACTGTCCATCTGTGGGCTCCCTAGAATGTCGCATGTTACCTCATCCATGATCCCTCCCCTAAGCAACATACTGAACGTCCAAACTGAACTTGCATCACCACCTGCCTCCTACTCTTGGATTTCTCTTTCTTGCTTTGTTTCTTCCTAGAACTTATGACTACCCAGCATGCCTTTTCTTTTACTTAACTTTTTTGTCCGTTCCCTGCCACCCACCCCACAAGAAGAAAATTTCAATGAGGGCAAGGACTCTTTTCTCTCCTTCTTTGCCGTAACCCCAGGTCCTAGGATGATCAGCAATTTGTGGCACACATTAGGCACTCTCTAATGCTTACTGAATGAATATTTGAGGGAATGTGTGATGTCATCCCCTTTAACGAACTTCTTGTTTCCAAATACTTCTCAGGAACTATGTAGATCTCTCATATCTTATAAAAGTAAATATAACCTCTATGATTATTCAAAAACATTAGAAAAATTAAGTCCTCTGTTCTTTACACTTGGCATTACTATACCACATACTTCTATCGATTAGGCAACAGATAGCCACTGTCCTGTGAACGCCCACACTGTCCTATAAGTTGCGTGATGTTCACTAATCTACAAGCTCTAACAAGCAATGACTTCTAAATCGTAAACAAGAAACTGGACGGGAGAATAAAGGGCATGCTCAGAGTCACAAACTTAGTAAGCCGCAGGATCATAACACCAGATTTCAAAGTGCTTATCCAAGGTCCTTTGCCCTGCCTCCCAGAACCTGTTGGCTCTATCTCTCTTGTGCTAGGTGAAACCTGGTCTGTGAAAGGACATAGGAATGATTTTGGTGCGTTGTGCAAAGTAGATACAATTAACAGGAGAGAAAAAGGCATTTCCTTATGTAAGAAGGACAGTGGCTGCCAGCCATACTATCTATGTTCAAATAACTCAAGAACTGCTGTCAAGAGGGATGGAATTAGTCATAATGCTAAGGGCAAAGTTAGAGTCAGTGAACGTTAAAACGAGACAGATTTCAGCACCATGGAGGAAAGTGGTTCAAACACGGAATATGCTTCCTTGCAAAGCAGAAACCTCGATGGGTTGGGGGGTGCTGTATAATTAGATGACCTGTTCCAGTCCAGAAAACAAACTGAGATAGTGGGAATCTGCAGCTGCTCAGCAATTTGGCATCACCCTTCCTAGAACCAGGTCCCATGTTCACAGACTGCCGTGGATGGGTCTCAGCACTAAAATCCAAATGGGACTAGAGAGCGTAAGCAAAGATGCCCTTGGGTGTTTTCAAGAGGTGGTTATCTTTTTAGTCCCTGCCTCCAATGCTCTTAACCCTTTATACTTCAAATTTATCCTCTATTGCCAATTATACCCATACCACAACTTCCTGAAATGTTTGGCTTACTGTCTGCCCTTGATTCTGGGGATCTGTACTCAAGGAAGTGTGGACACGATATCTGTTCCAATGCAATTATTCTATGATACCCACAAGAAGACCATCTGTCCTAAAAAAGAAAAAAAAAATGACTTCAATCTGTCCACAGGTCATTCAGTAAATCCACTTCTCTCTGACAATAATGCAATACTAAGGTGGCTGGCAGGATCCAATTCCATCTTCTAGGCTATGCGAATTTGAGGTCATGTTGGCAGACAGACACAAGGAAGGGATCCAAGTGCATTCATTTAACAGGTATTTTTTAAAGTGGCTCCTCCTGTAAGGAGAATGAGTTATTGACTGGCTGGTTAGAGAAGTAATAGGAAGTAATAGGAATATGGTTACCTTTTTAAGAACAATAGGAAGGATATAAACTTTGGCACATTTAAGTATATTTTGTCTTTCAGGATGCCATCTACTATCTTGTCAGCTACATAGTCTGGTTCCAGAAGGGGTAACAGGAAAGGATGGCTAAGGAGTTAAGAAAAAAAAATGATTACTAAAAAAATCTTATAAATTAGGGATAAAAAAAGGCTGCAAACATTATCACTTATTTATTTCTTTCCCTTCCAGATATGATCGATTTCTCTCTTTATTCCTTTATTATCAACATGCTAGTGACAACTTAACTTTAAAATGGCAAATGATGCCTCTAATTAACACACTGATGATACAATATATGCATCTACATGAAACCATATTGAACAACTTCCTGTCATCTCCACAAGATGCAGAATTGGGAATTTGTGCCCCCCACCCCCATGATTTTCAGTCTTGCTGTGGAATCAGTCAGGGAAGAGTGCAGAATGGAGTTTGGTGGCAGAGAGAAACTACGGCCAGGAACGCTGGGGGGATGGTTAGCAGATCTGGCTACGGCGTGGGGTGAGCTGGACCCGGCCTTAATAAACCATCCCATTAAACCATTCCAATAAACCAAACCATTAATAAACTCAATGTCTTAATTGCAAACACATTTGAAGAAAGAAACAATTCTGAAATCACTTATAAATCAGGCTGAATCCTACGAAATACCTTTTTAAAACAACATTAATGAATAGAACAATATAAAATAGTCAATCATTTTTAAAAATGTCATTTCTTTGAAATCAAAGGACATACTTACGCAGTAGAACAACCTTCAAACATTCCAGTTTTTATAAAAAATGGGCACACAATAGTGGTTTTGATCCCCTTTAGTTTCTTGACTACTATTTCCATAAATACAGATTCAGCAAATCCAATGGCTGCAAATTTACTTGCACAGTAATCTGAAAAAGGCAAATACCGCCAATGTATATGCTAGAGTTTTTAAGCGGCATTACATCAAGCTTTCCTCATAAACAGGAATACACATGGAGAATTGGACAGTCATGTCAGAGTTCTTATTTTGTATGAGCTTGGTCTGGTCCACCGGAGGAAGTAAAGAATGAGTGGGGAGGAGCAGCGTCACCTAAAGGTCTGTTGACAAGGACCAAGTGCCCTCTGGGAGACGCAGGGCTTCG
Organism: Enhydra lutris kenyoni; assembly: GCF_002288905.1. Taxonomy (NCBI): domain Eukaryota; kingdom Metazoa; phylum Chordata; class Mammalia; order Carnivora; family Mustelidae; genus Enhydra; species Enhydra lutris. The sequence goes on along the minus strand of NW_019154125.1, from coordinate 9,781,012 downwards.
GGGAGCCCCCTGCGGGTCACCCTGCTAGACTTTACTTCTACCCTGATGAGAGGTCAGACACTGTGTGAACTGTTCCATGGAACGTGACATGTGTGTCCAGTCCCTGACCCAAAGAGTTTCAAGAGCATCAGGGCAGGGAGACACACAAAAGAAGAAATGAAATAATAAGGGATGTAGGAGTCCAGGCAAGAGAGATCACCATGGGTCAAGATACTCAGATCAAATTTTCTTCTAACTATTCTAACTATCTTCTAACTAAACTTCTAACTTTCTCTTTGCTGGAGAAAAACAGACTGGCAAACGTCAACATCTACTTCTTATCCATCTTGAGAATGCAGTGGGCGTGGGAAGTGGCATCAATGTCAGTTTTGAGTTTTCTGTCTACAATCACACTCACTCCAAGTGAACATCTGAATCTTGAACTCACAGAACACTTGGAGAAGAACTGGCATTTAGGTGGACTCTGACTCTCCTTTTCCTCACAAAGTCAGAAGAGGCAAATGAGCCATCCTTCCTCTGGGGAGAAGCAGCCACTACAACCGACAAGAGTCAGGTTCCTAGACTGCGGTGGATTAGACAGTAGAGGAAGGGAAGGGGAGAGGGGAGTCCCGAGCAGCTTCTAGGATCACCTGAGTCATGGGACATGAATGCAGCTCACTGAGCCCTTGCATCTCTGAAATTCAGATGAGCAGAAACAACCCGGACTCAGGCAATCTGCATTCTACATAGCACCCCCACTGATTATGAAGCAGGGGAGCCAAGACCCACACCATGGAAATTACAAAAGTCTTACACATGCTTCTAGGGTGAACAGGGCGTGGGAGAGTCTTGTATCCTAAGATATTGTGCCAGGAAAAGGATTCATAGGAACTACAAATAGACCAGCAGGAGTTCAGAGACCCACGAGGTCACAATAAAACCTAGTGAACTCTAAGAAGGATGGAGGAAGGGGAGTCCCGCTTTTGGGGAGATGTGTACACATGCATAACATTTGGGGTGACTGATGGTTCTGGGAACTCTATTCCCATAACTGAGCTGAACTGTGCTTACCATCTTGAGCTGTGAGTCTTCAACCAGTGGGTGAGCAGAGAGGTTAATTTTAGATTTCTTGGGCTGGAGAAACTTTCTCCAAATGCCCAGAAGAAGACCACTTAATGGAAATTTCAGAAGCCAGAGTGCTCCTCCTTATCATCCCAATAACAGTGCCAGGGGTCCCCCAGATGGTGACTATGCTAATCACTTGCATAAAAAGAATTTATCAGTAAGATCTCTCTTTTCCTCTTTAACTTTTATTTGTTTGTTTATTTATATGACAGAGAGCTAGAGAAAGAGAGAGGGAGAGTACATAAGCCAGTGGGGAGAGGCAGAGGGAGAAGCTGACTCCTGGCTGAGCAGGGAGCCTGATGCGGGACTGGATCCCAGGACTGTGGAATCACAATCTGAGCAGAAGGCAAACGCTTAACCCACTGAGCCACCCAGGCGGCGCTCTCTCTGTTTTTTTTTTTTTTTTAAAGCCCAGGAGATTACGCTGACTTAATCATTCTAAAAGGCATAGTTCAACTGCATGTAAGCAAATCTGACAGGCAGTTCTGCTGTACCATGTTCTCAACCACTTATCTTATTGAATATGTCTCGTAATTTATAACCCTTTATCATTGGTACCTCAAATCAGCGTTGATTGTTTAGGGATAACTAAGATCAAGTTATAAAACTTTTTGCAACTGCTAAATAATACGTTTCTCTTACCTGCCAGTTTATTCACTCCAATTAATCCAGCCATACTTGAAATGCAAACCAAATGTCCATGCTCATTAGCGATCATAGCAGGAAGAAAGGATTTGTAAGTCTAAGAAGAGCAAGAAAGAACTGTTAACAGTTTACACTGTTTTCAGATGTTTATATGATCGTTGTGATGAAAAGAGTCTTTTAAGCTCATCAAACTACCTGAAGGCACTGGGGTATAAAAAAATGTCAACATCTGGCAAGCAAGCCTCTTAGTTTGTTCAACCTGGCAAATCAGTATTTAATGATGGTGGTTCCAATATTGTTCAAAACAACTTATTTAGACTTATATTTCGTGTATATGTGACACATATTCCGACAAAATTCCAAAAACAATATTCCGACAATAATTCAAGCAGTATGGGAGAATCTTAACTATGGCAGGCACAAACCACACACCAGTGAGAGTACTGGAGATATGATAATTTAGATTTATATTGCCTTTTTTCACCTCTTGGATCATATTTGGATTTCAAATTTTTCTGGACGTTGTGCACCGGACATGCCACTATTGGCTTTGGTTTAAAAAATCACTCTGTTTTGAAGTTCATCTCTGCTTCTTTGATAATGGTTTCTAATTTCTATTCCATGTCAGCAGAGAGGATATGTTAGAATGGGTGTGTGCTGTGTCTCAGTAATATAGAGCACCTTTACCTTTGATGTGGGACCTGAAAAAAGAAGGTAAAGGAGAGAGAAATGAGTTTTGACAGAAGATATGTTCTACAACACAGAAATAACTCATTAGACAGGAATACTTGCATATTTCAATGAATTTCTATTTCATATTTGTTTTCACACTTGAATCATATGAGTAAATATGAGAAAAGGGATCTCTTATAGAAGTCAAATGACGTTTGCGTGCATCACAATGACTTTCCAAGAGAAACTAACACTTAGAGGCAGAAAATCAAAGCGAGCCCACAGCGAAGCATAATGAAAAGCTCCCTGAGTTCTGATGGTCTGAGGTCTCTTTACTTCTCCCTGGGGACGCATCCCTTGGGAGCATGACCACCAGAAGCCCTCTGACCCACTAGCAATTAAGTGCCTACTCTATGCAGGGGCTCAAAGAACGTATGCAGACTTGCCTAGAAAGACAATTAGAGGAAGAGAGAGAAAGCAGGGAAAGAAGAGACCCAGGAAGAAAAAGAACGCAACAGAAGTGGAGACTATGAATGAGATGATGGTTTTATTTTCATTCTGGCCCAAGAATCTAACTTCATTCTAACAAAGGAGAGGGATATTTGGGACAAGAACACATAAATCACTTGCAGTAGCTCCCAAAGGAACACAGTGCTCACTGAGTTCAGAATCTTTCCATCTTTCTCCTGAAAACAATACAGAACACCAACAATACCACCAGTGCCAGGACACTTTTGGTGAAACTAGGTGAAAGAAACCGACAAAGTCCAAATAACATTTGAAGGCTGCCAATGATGGTAGGGCAGGGAGTCTGTTGGGGAGGTGTAAGGAGGATGGAGGGAGCTCAGAAGTCTCCAGCAAATACACCCTCCCAGCAGAGAGCCACCCGGGCAGTGGAGCAAAGAGAGGCAATGGGGGGCATGCCTGTGGATGGGGAGGTGTGGCAAGACTAGGTTCAGCAAAAGCTAGGAAAACCCAAATTCTGCAAGGGGCACATCATATTAGAAGTCAGGGGCTATGATCCTTAATGCCCATGGCACCTTCCTGTGCCCTTTAATGTCACCCAGGCTACTGGTAGAGACTCTCTTTTCCTTGATTAGATACTGAGTGAGGTGACTGCACATCTTGGTTTGCCCAGAATAGACCTGATTAATGCTTGTTTATTAATAATGCTCTCTTTCACTTTCTCTTTTTAATCATCATTATTATTATTTTTTATCTTTTCCATTTTCAAAAGGGTTCCAGTTTTGGGAAATTATAAGGTCACCTTGGTCAAATTTATGTGATATCATTTCTGTGTAGCCTTGAGCAAATCTTTTAACTCCTCTGATCCCTTATTTCACTGAGCTGTTTCAATGATTATACAGGAAGTGCCTAGGACAGCACCTGATATAATCAATAAATGACAGTAAAACCATAGGACAGTTGTCTTTTTGCAGGATTCCTGAGCAAAGGCTCACGCAGGTATAGGTTAAGTTGGATCCAGGGTGGGGGAGGGGGAGCATCAGGGTCAACCAGGAGAAATCTGAAATTGAAAAGTCCGTGCTTTAGTTAGAGGTGAATAAAATTGTAAGAAAACAAGAGGAAGGTACTTCTAAATTCAGAGTAACTTTAGATTTATTATGAGAAGAAAAAATAATTACCCATAAATGTGCTTTAAAATTCACATTGAAAGACTTTTCTATCAACTCATCTGGGCAGTCGAGGAAACTTTGGCCTGTCACGACTCCGGCATTGTTGATTAGGATGGAGACATCGCCAACTTCTTTTTTAACCTGCATTGAATAACAAGAGCAATACACCACCCATGGAGTAATTCTTTACATGATCTAAGCTTAAATTTCCATAGTTTTACAGGCTTCTTATCCTAGTTAACTCAGACGGAGGTTATGTACTCTGCAAAGTATGCTTTATTTCCTCTGCTGAGTGTACGGTGCATCAGAGATCCACGTCTGATGCTTTTCTTCTCAGTTCTTCCCCCCTTCCTAGGAGGTTCCAACGCTGCAGGGCTACTTTCCTTAACAGAGCAGTTAGAGACAATCTAGTCCCTTTTTCAGGCTCCATGTAAGTAGTAGGTTATTTCAATCACTGAGATAGGCATTATAGTCATGTGATATAAATCAAGACCCAGCACACACTGAGATGGGGTGGAGCAGGAAGGCACAGAGGAAGCATGACATTTCTAAACAGGTTTTATGCACATGCCACAGCTCAAAACCTGTCTGTCCTGCTTATACCAACTAGCTGGCTTTCATCCCCCTACCACAGGCTTCTAGGTATTAAGATATGTGAAGGGAGGATTAGAGTAAGCCCCATTTGCTGCTGTAATGCTGGCCAGAGTAGGTACTCCATAACTTGTATTTAAGAAATATAATTTCTGCATGGGACCTTGGAGCCTTTCACTTATAGTAAATCTTTAGCTTGTAATCTTGGCTATTATGGCAGAAGTGAGTGCAGGATTTTTCAGGATTGGTGACACAAGATGGTGGTATCCCTTTGTTCCTTTCTGTGCTTGGAATTCCATTCCTGTAATTTGTATCCCAAGCAGGGGCTCTGCTCCCCTGATCAGAGAGAACCCTGGTTGCAGTTGCCCTGTGCTGAACAGGAAGCTCACAGCAGTACCCCTTACAATGCTAGCTGTGTGTGTGTGTGCCTATGTGTGTGTGTGTACAGCTCTCTACATGGATGGCACATTCTGGCACAGAGCAGGATGTATTACTGAAGCCAGGTGGAAGCTACCACCTCATCCACTGCTCTGGAAGGCCTGAGCCCCAGCAATGAGGGTGACATGGTAGGGATTTCTGAGCCAACCAGAGTGGCAGTCTAGGGAAAACTGAGGATGAAATAAATAGGACCAAGGAAACCTCACCTTATGGTAGCATTTTCAGATAAAAGCACTGGAAACAGATCTGACTTAAAGTTTTATTTGGAGAGTGGGTAAAATATTTAGTCAATTTCAAGCTGAACAAAAGTCAAGGCTAGAAACAACTAGCCCTACCTAAGGCAAAACTGGATACAGGCTTCTGGTTACAGGATGAATAAATCACGGGAATAAAAGGCACATCACGAAGAACATAGTCAGTGGTACCCTTGTGTGATGGCAGAGGGTAGCTCCACCTGTGGTGAGAATACCCTAGCACATAGAGTTGTTAAATCACCACGATGTATGCCTGAAGCTAATATAATATTGTGTGTCAACTATACTCAAATGGAAAAAAAAAAAAAAAAGCTGGACAGGGCTGTGAACTGGAAGCCATTAGGATATTAGCTCATAGCCTTGCTCAGAGTCAGGGATGGCAAAGCCAGAAGTTACATCTCAGAGAAATAAACAGATATGTGTGTCCACTGCCCCCTCTCACCTGAATAAAGCATGTTATCATATACTTGACAAAATTAACATCAGACTTTAATTTCAAAATGGCACCTGGTTTCATTATCTGTGGCTTGTGTCTTTGCAGTATATGAATACTGTATCTTTATGAATCATACCTTAAATGTACTGGGCTAAGCACTTGTGATAAGATTTTTCATGTGAATAATCTTTCTTCCCATTGCTTTATCTGTTTTGTATATAGGTTTATATTGCTTTATCTGTTTTATATATAGGTTTATCTTTTCCTTTTTTTTAAAATGAGGATTATCTTGCTCAAAAGTCTGCTTTTGCCTTTTAAATTAGCTTGGAAAGACATCATGAGTATTCAGCCTCCACCACATTAGGGGGAAAAAAAAAGATCAGCTTTAATTGTATGAGACATATATTTAAGTATTACTGACCAATGATAACCCAATAAAATGAGAGTAAGCTTGTTTGCATTGTGTTGTTTTATAAGAGACACAGGGTAACAGCTAAGGGAAAATACAACAGACTAGTTTTCTTTTTTTGCATTCATTATTCTCCTCATTGTAAGAATGTGGCAACAGTGTGTTCAACCCTGGATGACAAGTCTAGTGAGACTCCCACATAAGCTGGGCCTGCCTGCTGGTGGGGATTTCTCTACAAACAACCCAGCTATAATAAAAGCCAGAAGACTGGGCACCTGCGTGGCCCAGTCGATTTGTGTCTGCCTTCAGCTAAGATCATGATCTCAGGGTCCTGGATCAAGTCCTACATGAGGCTCATTGCTCAGCAGGAATCTGTTTCTCCCTCTCCCTCTGCCTGCTACTCTCCCTGCTTGTGCTTTCCCCTGCTCTCTCTGATAAATATATAAATAAAATCTTAAAAACAAAAAAAAAGAAAAGAAAAGAAGGAAAAGCCAGAAGATCGTGCAAGTCAGTGTCTCACTTTAAACTGTCCAAGATGGCTGATATGAACTTCCCAACCAGTACTCATTAGTGGTGGTGGGCAATAAAGAAAAGTCTGCTTCTACTAGTGATGACATAGTTTAAAAGATGAAATGATCCTGAAATTTGACCTTGAACATCAGGAAGCAGAAATAAACCTTATGGAATTCTCATAGATGTCACAAAGAGCGCCCCCCGCCCCCGCCGCTGTTGAACCAATGCAGTCAATTGATTCTGATTTGACTTATCTAAGGGATCAGTCATTAAATGTAGTCAGGACACTTCTACATGCCTCAGCAAAGGTAAGCAACCATGATACAGCCCCACTCTCATCATGTGTTTATTGTTTAAAATAATCGCTTACCTAGGTTGCCAAGTAGCAAAGGCTACGCTTTCTGAACTTAGTGCCAACTATAATCTGAGGACACTAGCTTTCAAAGTTCTTGGGGTCTGTGGAGATGACACAATGTCATACCAATCTGAAACCTTTCATCATGATCACTGCTCTCTGGAATACTTTTAGAAAATCCTTTGGTATCTTTCCTCTCTCCAGAGAGAGGTTTATGAGTGGAGAGTAGTTTGCTTCCCCTGAATTCCGAAGAGCACATAATCAATTCTTTTTAAGACCCATAAGTAAGAAAAGCTGAAAAATGAACTGCTAATATGTACCATTTGATCATTTCTGAACTAAGCATGTTGGTCAGAACTAAGCCACAGATACGGGGAAGAGGTGGTTATTTATAGAGTGCCTCGTATTAGCTTGCTCAGTATTGGATGGTCTTCAGTATGTGAATATGAACCGAAGATTGCTTAAGAGTGGCTACAGAAGTTGTTTGCAGTCAGCATGAGGAGACATGCCAGGTGATCATCGCTGTAAGTGCATAGACATTCATCTGTGAGGTTGGCACTTTGAGGGAGGCACTAGCTTGTCAGGTTGGGGTCTCCAGACTGTATGGGGCTGCGTGGGACTGGAGATGGTAGTCACAGATGTATAGAATTTAAAGACAAATTTCAACAGAAGCTACACACTCACCTGCCAATGACTTGCCAATCTTACCACTAAGAAGTAAGGTGGGAAACAGCAAGGGGATTTGAGGTAGGGGCTAGAAGCTGTGCAAGAACTTTCCAATGGGGCTGGGCTGCTCTTTGCAGGCCAGTCTGGTTCCTACTTTCTTGCTAAATTGGGGAATTCTGGGGGCCGCCAAAAAGGTGGCCCAGGAGAGTGATATGCGGAGTACTCATGTCGATGCGGGTATAAAGAAAAACCTTATGAGGGAAAAGAGGCAGCAAACAAGTACCTGCCTCAATGAACAACAATAACAACAAAAAACCTCTTACCACTGCTTACTGGGGTTTTGATTTCCTGAAAGTCTTCTTTAAATGCACAGCTGTATCATCACCAAAGGAGCAACTGTGGTTAAGCACCATTAGGATGAATGAAATATTCTGATTTTCTTATGATTACTTAAGAGAAATACACATTCAAATGAAAGGCACTGTGGTGTGGTAGAAATAGGGGAGTTTCAGCTCAGACCGGATATGGGTTCAAGCCCTGGCTTAGTCAAAGGCTAGCTCTGGGACCACTGAGCAGATTATTCAATATCTCTATGTCTCCTTTCTCCTTCAATAAGAGGGCCACTCTCTACCTCCTATACTGTAACACAGTCTGTACCACCTGGTTGGCAGGGCCAAGTGTGTACTATGGAGTCAACAGACTCAAGGTTGAGCCAGATCTTTGCTACTTAGTACCTGTTCCTTAGGGGAGCTACTTACCTCCCTAAGCCTTGGTTTTCTTATTTGTGAAATGGAGACAGTCATGGACCTCACTTTATAGGATTAGGATACAATACAGCTGGGGTGTTTCATGTGGTGTATGGTATACAATGACAACTCACAAATCCTAATTCTCACTCCTCAAAACTTTTTCAATTAAAGGGAAGTTGGAGACAGGCAAAGCTGCACTGAGCAAGGCAAAGGGACAGAGAAACGGAGGCACGTGAGTGTATCTGTGTACAGGGCTTACTACCCGCAGGGAACAGCAAGCAAGGCAAAAGGACAGAGAAATGGAGGCACGTGAGTGTATCCGTGAACGGGGCTTACTACCCACAGGGAACAGCAAGACACAAGATCTACCTGCTTGGCCACTCTGTATATGTTTTCCTTTTGGCTGCAGTCGCAAGTGTAGGCATAAACTCTCGTGGCTCCAGCTTCCCGCACCATCCTGCACGTTTCCTCGTTCCCCTCCTTGTTGATATCCCAGAGAACCAGCACGGATCCAAGGCGGGCAAATCGGAGGGCCAAGAGCCTTCCCAGTCCGCTCCCAGCTCCAGTGATGAGCACGATTTCACCAGCAACATTCTTCCGTGGTTTGGGGATGATGGTGAAAATCAAAAGCTCCACAAAAGCAATCATCGATTTTCCTAAGAAAACAATCAATTCCTTGGATGACTTCAGGCTGGAAGCCATGTCGTGGATGAGACCTGTAAAGGAAGAGAGACCCACATAAAGCCATCCGTGACCACTCCCTCTGAGTGTGTGGACTACATGGAGCTCATGTTTTCTGAGATAGCAGCAGAAACTGGGATGTGTTATTTAAGCTTCTATCTTAGTAGCAGACTCTGAACTTAGACACAGGGACTGTGTCTTGGCCAACTTTCATTCACAGAACCAAGCTGGGTCCACATCTGAGTAGGACAGGAAAGAATGTTCCCTAACCAGGAACTGTAACCACACCAATATTTGACCTGAAGGAGAAGTTAATTCTTTCTCACAGTTAACCTTTCTTCATAATAATCCCAAGTCCCGCTGACTGCTTTTATGTTCAAAGTCATAACTATATTGTAATGTTTATGTGGTAACTGCTACCTTTCTGGTTTTACTTTTGCCTCCTTTTGGGTTTGTATTGGTATTATTTTTTTAAAGACTTATTTATGGGGGGGGGCATACATGGGGGGCTGGTGCAGAATTTGGAAGGAAGGTGTCCTGAAGGGCAAGTGGTGATTTTCAGATTCTCATTTTAAGCTCAACTGTGGGGTGTGTGTCTTCAGATCTGCAAGGATGAGGGTCAGCCGTCCCACAATAATGGAACACCCTGGATACCCTCCCCAGGCAGCAGGCTGGGCACTGTCAACACTCCTTTCACGAGAGGACTCACACCAACTCAACCAACCATGCCCCCTTTCAGGCACACCACTATGAGAGTCCATGCCAGAGAGAGGCAGGCAGAGAGAGAGAGGGGGAGGAAGCAGGCTCCCTGCAGAGTAGAGAGGCCGCCGCGGGGCTCGATCCCAGGACCCCGGGATCATGACCTGAGCGGAAGGCGGAGGCGTTAACCCCACTGAGCCACCCAGGCGCCCCAGGGAGAGAGTTCTATTTCTCTCCTCAGTGGGCTCCAACACCATATGGTGGCTAGAAGTTTCACCACTGACCTGGGGAAAGGTTCTTAATGCCAGAGGCCCCAAACTTCAGATTCCATGGTTCAGTGTTGGCATGATGTAAGACCTAGAGCAAGGTCTTAACCACTTATCGCTGTCTGGGCAGCTGCTTATTAAGTTCTCAAGAGCTTGGCATCCTGAGGTCTCTCTCATTTGGGGTTTAGGGTGTCTGCTGAGTATCTGCACAGGTAGTGCGGTGTAGAGATTAAAGTTTGGGTTGGAATTCTGGATCTGCCACTGACTTTTCTGCAGACTTGGTTAAAATATTTTATCTTTTGTGCCTCAGTTTCCTCTTCTAAATAAGGGGATTCTGCAGGATACACCAATCGGGGAGCTGTGGAAGTTAAAACTTAATACAGGTAAAGTGTTAAGGTGTGTAATACTGTCCCTAAGATCCCTTATGAAATCTCTGAGCAAATTGGTGGTGGGGCAAAGGTTCTCATTGCCCTGAACACAGCTCCTCCTTCCAGGGTGTATAGGGTGGGGGTGGGGCAAGAGGAGTTGGGCTGGATTTCAGCACCTGCCAAGTTACATATCACCTCTGTCTCCACTCCTAATGCCCATAATGTGGGGGCCTTCCTAGAACAATGCCAGGCCCACAACAGCAAAATGACTGGACTGGCTAGAGCTATGACTGGTGCTCCTGCTAGCATATAAATTAGATCCCTGCCCATAGCAAGGAAAGATGGTAACAGTAAGTATACTTACAAACAAAAGTAAATGTAAGGTTCCGTTTTAGTGTAAAGACTCTGTCTTAGGAAGTTACAGAGCACATTAAATTTAATCAGGTTACACACTTTGGTGTGTAAAGGGCCTGACTACTTAGTTCAAAAGCTGAAATAATTTGGGGCACCTGACTGGCTCAGTCGGGAGAGCAGCAACTCTCGATCTCAGAGTCGTGAGTTCAAGCCCCATGTTGGGCATAGAGCTTACTTCGGGGGGAAAAAAAATGCTGAACTAACTTGATGCAATGTAAACATGTCTTCTGCCTCCCATGCCAGGACGGAGCAAGCTGCCCTGGTGAGAGGTATGTGATGAACTGCGGACGGTGGGGAGAGAGTGGTAGACGCGCTGGGCAGCAGAGAGCAGCGTGGCGCTCTCGCCCGCTCACTCCCAGCCTCAGGGCCGGGGCTCACCGGCCCGCGCCCTCTCTCGCAACGCCACCCTCCCCCCTTCCTCAGGCCACCCCGTCACAGCTTTACCGCCGGCAGGCGGGTGGCTGGCTGGACGCCGAGCCACGGGCGCCTCGGAGGGGTGCAGCGCCACCTCCTCACGGAGGTCTCGTCCGGCCCCGGGTCTGGACTTCGGGAACTCACCCGGGACACGCAGCCCTCGCGATCAGTCGACAAGCAGTAGTCTGGCACCGGCGCCGCGTCGCAAGCTCCCGGCTGCGCGAGGTTCCGGAGTTTGTCTCGGCGTCTGCCCCAGGCCAAGTCCGAGGTGGGGACGGCTCCGCCCTCGCACTGGGTGGAGCCACCTTGGGGCCCCGCCTTGGGGCTCCCTTGACTCGGCTTTTCTTTTCTTTTCCTTCCTTCCTTCCCTCCTTTCTTCACTCCCTCCCTCCTTTCCTTTCTTCCTTCCTCCCTCCTTCCTTCCCTCCCTCCCTTCCTTCTTTCCTTCATTCCTTCCTTCCTTCCCTCCTTTCTTCACTCCCTCCCTCCTTTCCTTTCTTCCTTCCTCCCTCCTTCCTTCCCTCCCTCCCTTCCTTCTTTCCTTCCTTCCTTCCTTCCTCCCTTCCTTCCCCCCCCCCCCCCCTTCCTCTTTTTCCCCCAGGCTGCCAGTTATAGAGGCTGGACATTCGATCGCTATAGCTGGACGCACACGGTTCGAATACAAGAATCAACCCTGGATGTTGAAAAATCCTGAAAAATCCTGAAACCTGGAGGGGTAGGGCCAGTGGGAACCCTTGTGTTAGAGACCAAAAAGGAGGCAGGTGCAGGAGTCCTTGGGTGGGCGGCAGGGAGTGCGCAGGGAGCCGGGTCAGTTCTCAGCAGCGTGCAGAGCAGGGCAGGAGTTCCCCAGCAGAATCTGACTCCTGTAGTTGGGATCAAGGTCAACAACAGCTTCCCTGGCCCAATGGCTGTAAAGAGTGTGAGTGTGGGACTTCTTGGAAGGAAGGTGGGGTGCTGGGCAGGAGTGGGTGCGGCACTGGCGGGAGACCAAGAAGTAAGAGAGGGAGAGGTTTGTTCTAAGGAGATGAGGTGGAGAAAAAGTCAACAACATACTCTGGTCCAGTCAGTGTTCACTGAACACCTCTGTGTACCAAGACCTAGACAGTATAACAATGGTATAGCTGTCAAAAAAAATGTTCAGTCAACATTAGCTAATCCTCTAATATAGAATAAGTCATTGCTGAAATGCTTATTATATAGGGTGGAGTTTGTTGGGTGATATAAGAAGCTGAAATATCCATAAATTACAGAGTGCTGAAGGAAAACCAGCAAGTCAGGACAAGACTGTGTTTGGAATTGACTCAGGGTTGTGTCAGACACACACAAGTGGTGAAACCTCGAGGGAGAGCAGGTTAGCCAATTTTTGTGTGAGGAACTAAACATTCCTTCTTTATTTGGCCATGAGAAGAAACAGGTGGGTTGTATAAGTCTGGAAAAGCCAGTGCAATGAAGAGCTGTGAAGGTCATTTTGGTGCATTACGGGTGTTCTGTAGGGAGTGGTGAGCTGTGCAAAGTGCATAGTTGTGATGTCTGAAGGTGAATGAGGCAGGTGAGTGTGGACGGGTTTCAGCTCAGCAGTCATTGCCTACCGGCATGTGTTGTGCCGGGCAAGTGCTGTACCCAGCTTGGTGTTTGGCTCTGGAGCACTGCAGAGCTTTGGGGAGCTGGGTGGGGGAGGTGAAGGGGGCACATCCATGGACTGCACATGTGTGGATGTTAGTGTCAAAAGTACAGAAATAACAGACATAAGACCAGTGAATCAAGGAACTAGTTGTCAGTGAAAGTTTATGGCGCACACCAGAAAGTTTGCAGACTGGGAATGCTCAAACCAAAACCTGGAATGAGTCTCATATTAAAGCAGCTTATATAGTGAGACGGCAGTGACTACTCTTCACTGAGATTGGTTATAATATTAGAATTTTCTTAAATGATAGGAAATTGGTCAGTGGTTACCACCTATCGACCTTGGGAAACAGTTGCAAGTTTTGTCAGAGGGATAAGCAAGAAACAGCTCAGGTCAAGTTAGTCTTATAAAATAAGCTAAATTAAACTTTGCTCTTATGACTCAACTGGCTTTGTCTGCTCCGAATTTTCAAGGCTCATCCTGTTTTCTTGGTTTGTTTTGTTTTTAATTTTCACAATAGACATGCACCTCCGTGCCTGGGGTGCATAGAATAGGGGCCTCTAACCAGCCTGCATCATGAGGAGAGGTAACTGGAAAGGTCTTTCAGATTTTGGAGATGGAATGGGCCAAGGTGGGGAGGTGAGCAACACCTGGGAGTGGTAGTGAATTCTGGCGCAGAATAGTCTGTCCTGGCTCCAGCTCACATCACCTGGCTGCAAGAGGTCAGATGGGTGGCCAGTGGAAAACACCAGCCCATGAACTCTTCATGTTTTCTTTGAGTGAAGTTCTGAGCTGCTACTTTTCTTTCTAATGAGAAGGTCAGAGTAGAACTCAGGAAAGAAATCTCAAGCATTATTAGAAATCCTGTTAAAACAAAGTATGAATGTAAAACAGTGGCAATTTCATAAATGATGTCATTAAGGAAAATATAAGCCTTGGTGTTTGGAGAAGACCCCAATTTGACTTGAAGTAGGGGAAACTCAGCAGGTTGACTATGATCCTGAAAGATAAGAATGTATTCTTATCTTTTTTTAAGATTTTATTTATTTGAGAGAGAGAGAGAGAGAGAGACAGCGCAAGTGAGCAAAGAGGGAGAAGCAGGCTCCCCGCTGAGCAGGAAGTCTTACTCAGGACACAATTCCAGGACCCTGGGATCATGACCTCAGCTGAAGGTAGACGCTTAACTGAGTGAGCCACCCAGGCACCCCAAGAAAACATTTTTAAAAGGTCTTTTGTGGCAAAGGCTGGGAAAAGCCTATGTAATGACTGAAGTTGTAGACTAGGCTGATGAACATAGGAAAGAAAACACGCTCTAACTTTATTCTTAGGGAAATGAGTAGTAAAGTGTTTCTTGCCTTACAAAGTGACAAATATTAGAAAAAAAAGAGCATGTCTTCGTAAGGGAGTGGTGTAATTTATACATTGCTGAAGAGCAAGTATGTATTGAGAGCTAGAAAGGTTTATACCCTCTCACCTAGTTCCACCAATGGGACTTTATATTTAGAAAATAATCAGGTGTCATTTGTTGACTTCAGGAAGGGAAACTGGTCAGTGGGAGTCATGGGTTGGAAGGGAGACTTTTGACTGTATTGAATCATGCATTACTCTTTTGGGGAATAAGCAGGTTAATAAAAACAAACATCATTATTTTCTAACAAATATGCACAGATGGAGGGCTCTACAACCATTTTTTATAAAATCATATTTTTAAGGGTATATAGGAAAATACTTTTACATAATGTTAGTTTAAAAAGCATCGTATAAGACTGAGGTGGCTGGGTGGCTCAGTCAGTTAAGCATCTTCCTTTGGCTCAGGTCAGGATCAGGTCCTGGGATGGCAGAGCCCCATGTTGGGCACGCTGCTCAGAGGGGAGTCTGCTTCTCTATCTCTCTCTGCCCCTCCCCTTGCTCCTCTCTCTCTCACTCTCTGTCAAATGAGTATATAAAATCTTTAAAACTAACTAACTTACTAAATAAATAAAAACATAGTATAAGAATAAATATATATGATCCAGTTTTTCTGATAGTCTTCATTAGAATGCATTAGAAATGCTGGAAGTAAATACACCAATGTCTTAGCATTTTTTTCTTTTCAAATAGATGAACTTTTTTCTTTGTGTCTTTTTGTATTTTCCAAACTTCCCATTATGTACATATTTGTATTTCCAAATAAAAATGTTTCTTAGAGTATACAGATATACAGACATCTTCATGTAAGCTGGTAGACTGAGTATATGCATTTATATCCTGTTTTTTCCCCAAAATTCCATTGAAAGGGAAGATACTGTATAGCAATGTAAAATGACACACAATAGAGTAGGAGAAAATATGTTCACATAAAGAATTGATAATAAGCCATATTTTATAGCATTTCTATAAACTGATTTGAGTAAGGCAGTAGGAAAAACAGGTAAAGAAATGCCGAGGCAATATATATAATGAAATATTACTCAGCCATAAAAAAGAATGGAACCTTGGGGTACCTGGATGGCTCAGTCGTTAAGCATCTGCCTTTGGCTCAGGTTGTAATTCCAGGGTCTTGGGATCAAGCCCTGTGTTAGGTTCCTTGCTCAATGGGAAGCCTGCTTCTCCCTCTCCCACTCCCCCTGCTTGTGTTCCCTCTCTCGCTGTCTCTTTCTCTGTTAAATAAATAAATAAAATAAAAAGAATGAAGTCTTGCCATTTGCAATGATCTGGATGGATCTAGGGAGTATAATGCTAAGCCAAATAAGTCAGTCAGAGAAAGACAAATACCATATGAATTCATTCATACATGGAATTTAAGAAACAAAACAAATGAGAACAGGGGGAAAAAAGAGGAGAGACAGATCAAGAAACAGACTCTTTTTAAAAAGATTTTATTTATTTATTTAGAGAGTACATGCATTAGTGGGAGGAGGGGCAGAGGGAGAGGGAGAGAGAGAGAACCTCAAGCAGACTCCCACCTAAGCATGGAGTCCAATACAGGGCTCTATCTCGCAACTCCAAGATTATAACCTGAGCTGGAAACAAGGGGTGGAAGCTCAATTGATTGAGCCACCCAGGCACCCCAGATTCTTAATCATAGAGAACAAACAGAAGTTACCAGAGGGGAGGTGGGTGGGTGGATGGGTTAAAGAGGTAGTGGAGATTAAGGAGGGCATTTGCTGTCATGAGCACCAAGTGATACATGGAAAAGTTGAAGCACTATATTGTACACCTGAAACTAATACTATACTATATGTTAACTAACTGGAATTAAACTTAAAACTTAGAAAAGAAACGCACAGACAATTCATAGGCAAATAAATACAAATGACTCTGAAAAGATCCTAAATTTCCCTGATATTCAGGAAAATGCAAATTAAGTTGGAATATTATTTTTATTTATCCATTAATACTGAGACATTAAAAAGTTAGATTAAAATTCAGGAATGGTGAACACGTGAGAACACAGGCATTCTCATGTATTGTGCGTGGGAGTATAAACTGGCCCATCCTTTATGCAAAGCAATTGGGCAGTAACCATCATGCCTTGTGATGCTTCTCCTCCAAGTCTAGGAATCAATGAAGCTTGTTTGCAATAGTAAAAAATTAGAAACTACTTAAAGGCCCATGTACCCTATTAATTATGGTGTAGTCACATAATAGAATTCTGGGAAGTAGATAAAACGAATGAAGTTAGAACTATATTTACTGGCAGGAAAAGATCTCCAGGGTGTGTTAAGTGAACAAAAAAGTACAGAATTACTCCACTGAAGTCAAATTGATGAGTACATTGTGAATGTGTGACTCTGTGTGTGTGTGTGTGTGTGTGTGTGTGTGTGTAAATACAGATGGAGCCATTCCCAGTGGTTACCCCAGCAGGAAAGAAAATTAAGAGGCATGAAAGGAGACTTCCCATGTTCTGATGTCTGTTTCTGTATTATTAGATTTTTTAAACAAATTTCATGCATTGTTTTATTATGTCAAAAACCCAAATAATGATTAAAATGTACATACTTGCTGTCTAAAAAGGACTCTATTTTAAGAACGTATTGTCTTTGGGGATTACTTTGCAAAATAGTGGAAGAAATCTAGTCACCCGATGATGCATTCAAAATATAGTAGTTTTACCAAAATATATTATCTGGGGAGACTTGATTTTGGTAGCAGGAGATTCTAAAATTTAGGAACAGTATTCATTGATAGGTAGATCTGCACTTTCCATGAGAAGAAGAAGCAGTATTAGATATATTTGACTCATGTGAAAGTGTACGAAGAACAACACATAGGAATAGTAATCCAAGGGTTGAAAGAGATGGGACACTTTTACTGCCACCTTACTGGGAAAGTAATCATATTCCAAAGAAACTAAGAAGTTTCAGAAGACTAAGGCTCAGGGGAGACAGTGATGGGACCGGGTATGTGACTGGAATTCCCTGTGCCCAGCACACAGCCAAACTTTCCCATTCTGCCTGTCCCAGAAAAATACAAAAGGAAGTGGTGTTATAGTTTATTTTTGCTCCTCTATTTATTCCAAGATCATTATCGCCTGTAACGAACTTTTTAAAAAAAATTTTGAGCAATCATGAGTTTATGGTAATGAACGTATGCAGATTTGACCTGGTTTTCTCTGCCTCGGTTGTGTAATTATTCTGAGAGATCCTTCAAACACAGCCAGTGTGTCATGGTACACCTATAAGTTTTCTCCTCTCTTTATTTTGCTTTTCTCTTCTTGAGTTTCTTCCCCCTTTTCACTCTATCTTTAATCAGTGGAAATACTACTACTGAAGGACATTAATTGCTTGTATTAGCTTTAGAACAATTTGTTGGTGGATGGATCCGTGATCAGGATAAGAAGTAAGACAGGCAATCTTCCCCCTCTTCAACCCCCACCCTATAAAGTTTTATTGAAGTGTAATTTGCATGCTAGAAAGTTCACTTATTTTCAGTGTCTAGTCTGGTTTTAGTAAATTTACGTTGTTGTGCAGGTGTGCCTTATTGGGGTGCATTCAGTCACCCCAATATCTTCTCTTAGGAGCACTTTAAACTCACTATTTGGCTTATTTATCGGAGAGTGGAGGTAACAGATATGGTGTAAATTCTGGCCCCAACACACTGTCTCTAAGGCGCTCCCCTCTTCCCTAGTTCAACATCCTCAGCAGTGTAACCTTTCTGGGATTCTGGGCATATATGGATGGTTCCCAGCCAATCCTCTTGCTATTTATAGGCTTTGTGTTTTTGTCTCTTCTCCCCAGTACATGAGCACCCAGTTTGGACAGATATACCCCTCCTCCCTACCTCCTGACAAACTCAAACAAAATCCTGGCAAACCAGCTCAACATAGCTTAGCCCCAAGTAATTTTACTTTCTTATTACCTAGCTCCTTTTCTGCACTGAATTATTATTTCATTTATTTTATTTCATGTTTAAGATTTTATTTATTTATTTGATAGAGTGCATGCACAAGCAGAGGGAGTGGCAGGCAGAGAGAGAGGGAGGAGCAGGCTCCCTCTGAGCAAGGAGCCCGATGCAGGCAGTCGCTTAACTGATTGAGCCACCCAGGTGCACCTGAACTGATGATTTTAAAAGAGGAAATGAGGGGCCACTTTTCTGGTTAAGCCTCTGCTTTCAGCTCAGGTGATGATCTCAGGGTCCTGGGATGGAGCCTCAAATCGGGCTCTCTGCTCTGCAGGGAGCCTGCTCCCCCCCAACCCCACATGCCTCTCTGCCTACTTGTGATCTCTGTCTGTCAAATAAATAAAATCTTAAAAAAAAAAAGATTAAAAAAATGTTTACCCAGAGATTTTCAAACCCAAGTTAGATTTTCTTCTAATAGTTAAGTATAATTTTGCTTCACAATCATTTGACCCCGAGGACTGGCTCTGTTATTTACATGGCAAACATCACTCTACAGCTTCAAGCTATCATAAAAAATATACTTTAAGTACATGAAATACACAGTACATAAGAAATTGCATACTTGGTGAACTTGGTGAACTTGCCTTAATGTAGGTTGTAGTTCAACAGGAAGTTTACTTAAACAAAAAGACATTGTGCTGCTTTCACCAACTTGAAATCATGGCAACTATTTTATGTGAAGTATTCCCTGATTTTACCAACCTCCTATTGTTGCCAATAATGGTGATGGTATTCAGGTGAATAGTTTGTCGTGCAGAATATCTTTCAGCCTGAGCCTGGGCAGAAAGTGCAGCTTGGTTGTGCCACTGAGTATTCTTAGGTAGTTCCACTTTGTTAAGACTTCATGTCCTGCAGTCCTTTGGGCAGGGGCAGTCCCTGCCAAATAGGTGTAATGGTGAGTTCAGTCATATGCAACAAGCTTTCACTTGGGCTGGGTTTCTTGCAGCACCTCTCATTCTGGCAGGGCCAAAGTGGGCTTTTAAAAATTCCAGGTCCACGTGAGGATTTTCTTGTCAAATTGCAAAGGCTCGTGCTTGGTGAGGACGCTGTGAAGCTTCCAGAGCTGTGCATGGGTGCAGTGCACAGCGCCCCCAGGAGGAGGCTCGGGGTGCTCCCACCGTTAGCACGTGGTGCCTGTTCCTGCACCTGCACCAAAGCACACACCCCAGTTTGCACATGCCCATTCCCACTCTTCCCTTCCTACCCACGCAGGTCCTTCCACTCGCCTCACCCACCCCTGCAGTGCTCCCAGGTGAGTCCGGCACATGTAGCAGGAGAGTCCTGCGCCAAGACAGGCAATCTCTTTCTGATTCCTCCGAAGTTTAACAGTGGGGGCGCCTGGGTAGCTCAGTTCATGATCTCAGGGTCCTGGGGTCCAGCCCCACTTGGGGTTCCCTGTACAGCAGGAAGTCTGCTTCTCCTTCTCCCTCTGCAGCTCCCCTGCTTGTGTTCTTGCTTGCTCACTCTCTCACTCTCTCTCAAATAAATAAAATCTTGAGAAAATAAGTTTGACTGTAGACTCATAGTCTTTAAGAGAGCAATTCACAAAGAGCTTCCATATAATCAAATTCATGATTGTGGGTTTTGCACATCCTATGCTGGAGGGATCTTCACAGTTTGAAGAATGACAGTAGTAAATAAAGACTTCTGGAGAAACAGCTCTTTTGGTTTGCCTGTGGGAAGCCCTCTCCCTGGGAGGGACAAATACCTGTCCCCTGTGCGGATCAGCAGTCCCTGCACCTGACTTGTCTTCCACTGTGGGAGGTCTTTCTTTGTCCCCTTTCTGCTCCCAGCCAGCTGCCTGCTTCCCCCTGCTGGGGCGAGACTGGACCAGCGTGTCTGGTATGCCCATAGGGCTGAGCCTGAGGAGAGGGCCTCCAGGGATGGATGGGGAAGTGTGGTAAAAATTGCACTGGCCCCTGGCTCAGCAGAAACTGGGGCAGGCTGTGGGTAATTGAGACAGCTAGCCTGAAGTCAGAGCTGATACTATCCGGTGGTAACAGTGTGTGGTCATCATTTGCTGATCTCCTCCAGGGTTCAGGACAGGATCCTCACTGTCGAGGGTAGTTCGGGTGTACACCATGGAAGCCACCAGTGAGTGAAACTCAAACAGAGAAAAGATCAAATATTTTTATTTGGATTTATTGGGTGTTAGAGCAGGAAGGGTTTGGAAATCAGTTAAACCCAGAAGTTTTCTAATGTGGTTTTGCAGAAGTAACTCTGGCACTGTGGAACCCTCAGTGCCCAGTCAACTATATCAGTTTTGCTTTGAATGTCTTCTATTTTGGGGAATAGCTAGTGGGTGTGAGTCTAGGCTCTAGGGCTGGGTGTGGTGGAGTAGCATGTGTCTGAGAGCTGGTTCTACCCCTTACGTCTGTGTGATGCCAGATAAGCTGCTACTTGACCTTTCAGAGCTTTGGTTTCTTATCCATAAGTTGAGCATCACAACACACACTGAGAATACATTATGATACTGACATATATGAATAGCCAGTACCAAGTACTTGCAGTGTGCCATGCACTTTTCTAAGTTCTTTGCCTGGATTCATCAATGTGTTTTATTACAGATGAGAAACCTGGGCACAGACAGATCGACTTGCCCGGCGTCATGGTTGGCAATTGGTGGCACCAGGAACGCATTTGAATCAGGACCGCGATCTTGGCTGCAATGCTCCCCTTCTCCTAATCACGGGCAATAAAATATTGAGAGCTTTAATTAATTAATTATTTAATTTTAAATATTTAATTTATTTATTTGACACAGAGGGAGAGAGAGATCACAAGCAGGCAGAGAAGCAGGCAGAGAGCGGGGGGGGGGGGGAAGCCGGCTTCCTGCTGAGCAGAGAGCCTGATGCAGGGCTTGATCCTAGGATCCTGAGATCGTGAACTGAGCTGAAGGCAGAGGCTTAACCCACTGAGCCACCCAGGCTCCCCGAGAGCTTTAATTTATTGAGTATTTGCTTTATGCCAGCACTGTGCTAAGAGCTTTATGTGGGTTATTGTAAAGCAATCCTTTCACCCCCAACCCCACCCCACATCCATCATGTCCTCACTTCTCTGACTCGTGGCATGTTATTACTCTCATTTTACAGGTTAGATTAACCAGGGCTGAGCAACCTTGGTGAAGGTCAACTAGTGGGTAAGTTGGGGATTGAGTCTGAACCAGCTGGCTCCTGGTCTCTCTCATAGGAGATCCAGCATAGTGTGTGACACACAGGTACAGGGACCACTTTAAGGACCTTCAATATGTAAACTACTCAAGGTCTCGCACTAAGGAGAGCCTTATCTTCAGTGTTGTATCTGTCTTTGCTATCTTAAAATTCGTCACCATTTGTCTTTGAACTTGACTTTTATAAATTGAGTCTGATAGCCCACTGTAGCGTGTGCATGAGTACAGACAGTAAGCTGCGTGGCAGTGTGCCCACGGTGTTGTGGTCCTCAGCTGCCCATGTACGGGGTGGAGGGCGCACATACAACAGTGGGCTCTGTGTGCATGCGTGTGCCTTGGGGCAGTCGGGGTACCACAAACCCCAGGAGGTGGCTACGCTTGAACCTGGGCCCTGGTCAGTGGCAGCAGCAGCGGCCAGGGAGTTGGCAGTGGTGATAGATGCAAGAGACAGAAAGTCCCACGTGGGGAGCAGTGTCAAGATCAGGGGTTGAAGGCAGTCTTGCTCATTGTCCCCATAGCCTGGCCCTGAGGCATCTGCACAAATATTAAATCTCCCATTTGAGCACCAGCACAGAAATGGCCAGTTCCCTGGCAGTAAACTGTGTCGGTAAATCATCGCAAAATCAAAGTGTACATGACATTGTAATAAAGCACATCAAAGAGTTATTAGAATTCCTCAAAGATTTAGAACTTCTGGTTGTGAAAACTGCTGTATGTTGCCAAGCAAACATTCACAGACTCAGGAATAAAAATTAAGTTTATTTTTTAAAAAAGATTTTATTTATTTATTTGAGAGAGAGCACACAAGCAGGAGAGCAGCAGGCAGAGGGAGAGGGAGAAGCAGGGTCCCCGTTGAGCAGGGAGCCCCACTTAGGGCTTGATCCCAGGACCCTGGCTGGGATCACGACCAGTGCTGTAGACAGACACTTAATCGAGTGAACCACCCAGATGCCCCTAGAAATTAAATTTAAGGTTTCTTGCATAGGATGGAAAAAATACCTTTCAGTTGCACTTTCATATGAACCAATTACTAGTAAGGAAAACAATTTCAAAATTACTTTTTCTCTTGTAATTGAAGATACAGCGACAGAAGGCATCAACAGGCATTTTGAATTATGAACAAACCATGAAGTACATCTTGGTTTCTTGTACAACAGCCACAAGTTATAGGAAATGTCAGAGAAAACATTAAAATGCCATTGTACACATTTGCATTTAAAATTAGATATAAACTTCACATGCATCTGGATTGTATTAGGAGTTAATATTTTTAGAAAAGTTCCATGAGATTTATCAGCTCTAGATGTAGTAACATTTATGTTTCAAAATAATTTACCAGGAATGTGTCCTATTGAAAAAAATTATCATGGTGTTATAGTCTATGATATAATTTCCTAAGTTCTAGCAACAATTTCATCAGCAGAAAGTTCCTTTTCAAAGTTAAAAATATTATCTGCGGTCTTTTATTTGCCTAGAGTGAGTCTACCGATTGAAAATGAAGTTGCGAAAATATGGATTTTGGTAGTTTAAGAAATGAATCTGCAAAAAATAGAGCCAGGAAACTCTTCTAATCAATAAAGTTATCATAACCTACATATTATTTATTGTATTATATAAACTAGGAAACAAATTAAAAAAAAATTTATAGGTTTGTCCATGTGTCAGAATGATCACTTTTCCCTGCTTTTTGAACAGAGATCCCCACATTTTACTTTCTGCTGGGCCCTGCACCCTCTGTCCCAGCCTCACACAGCTCCCTGGTCCTCACACCAGGGCCCCTCTTCACTGAAGTGCCTTGAAGCTACTGAGACCACGGTGATCCAGGAGCCTGCTTCCTGCTCCTGAGTCTGGGATGATTGCTGGACACATCTTTTCATTTTAAGGAGGGATGGTGTATTTTCCTCACTGTTTTCTTTTATATATATATATAGAGAGAGAGAGAGAGAGAGAAAGAGAGAGAGAGAGAGAGAGAAAATATATATATACATATATTCTTTTTTTCTTGTTATCCTGTGACCCAAGTATGTAGAACTTTTCTGGGCCAACTCTGCTTCCATTCTGAATGCACCTGAAGACCCTACTTAGCATTTTATGTTAATAGTGTTATCGAAGACAGATCCAGTTCCTTGGGGGCTAAGTGAAGCGTGGTATGAATGGATGGGAAAAATAAGCTTTATCACATAACATATGGGAGAAGCACAATAACATTTTCCATTTCAGGAGTTTGTCCCCACCCTGAAAGTTCCTCTGCTCTTTAGTTAGCTTATCACAATTTTCTTTCTCCACATCATGTCTCAAGAACCCTAATGTCCTAGACAATTCAGACCTAAACTGAAGCTTGCATACCCAAGTGACCCAACAGCCAGTTGAGAGCCTTGCTTGAAGAGCCTGCTATTCTCCATCTTGCCTCTTGGCTCATGGTGGGGGATCATTCCTCATTCTGAGAAGTTTCTAATATTCCTTCCAGAAAAAGCACATTCCACCCTAAGGTATAATTCTTCTAAAATAAGATATTCTCTATTTTATTTCTGGCTTTTCTGCTTACTTTTCATTGTTCTATCAAATTTGCAAAGTGACCCCAGACTCTCCTATTTCCTTTTTCTCTTACTGAGTTCTGTTTATGAGTCAAAAGTACACTCAGTAATTCCACAAATATTATACTTTACATGTAGTTCTTCAATACAGATTTATTGCAAAAATAAACCTTAAATAGAGATTTTCAGGATAGGAAGGGACCCAGATAATTTAGTCATTGACCCTTGATTTTCAGAAATGGAAAAGTCCATTTTCAAGAGTCAAACTCAAGAGTCACTTGATCTCAGGCCGCTGTTAGTATTAGACAGTTACTTCTTTTTTTTTTTTTTTTAAGATTTTATTTATTTATTTGTCAGAGAGAGAAAGAACAAGCAGGAAGAGTGGCAGGCAGAGCAGGCAGAGGAAGAAACAGACTCCCTCCTGAGCAGGGAACCTGATGTGGGAGTCAATCCCAGGACTCCGGGGATCGTGACCTGAGCTGAAGGCAGCTGCTTAACTGACTGAGCCACCCAGACATCCCGAGTTCCTTCTTATGTTAAGCCAAAATCTGTGTCTTTTCCAGTACCAAGGAAAGGAAAGGCTTACTTTAGAAAAAGAACTTTTGCAAGAGAAAGTGCTCTTATTTCCTAAAACCCATAGAAGATTCTAGTTGTCTCTTAGCGTCCTCAAAAACGACTCCTATCTCCTCAGCTTTTAAATTTTTTTCAAGTATTTGGTTTAAAAATGGCAAATTCATTATTAAATACTGTCTCCACATGTTAATATTTTGGACTATTCTTAATTGCATTTGATTAGGAAAACTTGTGGAAGGAGAGTAACTACCAATGAATCTTCTCTTCTCCAAAACAACATGCCTAGAAATGCTTTAAGTACTGTGATCACACAAGGTAGGACCTCACATGGAAAGTGTTATAGTAACTGGTCTGCTTTTTGAAAACTTGGTGGAAGAAAAGAATAGATGTGACCAAATTTTAGACACAACCAGTTCAGTTTTGTAGCTTTGATTGGACAGATTTCATGACTATATGTGAAGATCTGGCAGAGTTACATGGACACTATTACATATTCTAAAAGTTCCAAGTTGCTGAAAAGGGAAGGAAAAGTTCAATGCCCACTAGGGAGTCTTGTTAGGTTCAACTCAACATTCAGACTCAGAAGACAGGCGTGGTGAGAGTCTACCCAGAGGGTATGAGAGGAGCTTCAGGGGCCAGGGGGCAGTGGCAGACACTCCCCTGATTTGTATGGGGGTAGGCCTTACAGAATTCAACACACATGTCCAGGAAACTTCTTGTCAGATCCAGCTCTGGTGTTAGGAGATTGATACAGGGCAAGTGCAGGATCTGCCCAGGCATTAAAGTCTCATGCTCCATAGACCCACAGTTTCATGGGCATAAATTCTGCGAACCCAGTTACCAGAATCCTCTAGCTCCAGGAAACCCAGTGAATGGTGCTCCTCCCCATCAAGAGTTTATAATTCATTTATAATTTCTCTCAGTCTGATGCAAGTTACCAATTGGTGATCCTTTTTTCTTTTCTTTCTTTCTTTTTTTTTCTTTTTTTTAGTCGTAAGCAGCGTTGCTTAGAAACATATTTGACATTTGGCTTTTACAGGTTGCTAGGAGAACAGAGTTATAGGATGTTAACCTAAGAGAAAATTCTCTTGCAGAAAAGCAAAAGGTTTTGTTAACACTTTACCCGTGATGCATAAATACAAATGAAAGATAACAGAGGAGTGGATTATGCTGTTTCAAAATACTATAAATCTGTTAAATGAGAAGCTGAGTGAACTTCCAACATAAATTGGGAAATAGTCAAAACCCAACCAAACCAAAGGCTCTATGTGGCCAACAGCTGTCACATAGGTCTTCTACCTTATTTAGTGACTATCTTACTTGCTATCCTTTCTAGTGCCACACATAGTAGATACACAGGAAATATGTGTTGCCTGAATGCATCAGTGAATGAATAAAAGACTCTCCTTAGGCCCAACTTAGAAGCAGGATACATTCTTGTCTGAATGCAGTCAAAGCTGACAGGGTAGATCTTCTGATATCTCAGTGAGGAAGTGTGGACCAGTCTATTTAGAGATAAAGGGCCCCTCAAAAGTCACTGCTGAGTGTCAACCTGGTTAGAGAAAGTATGTGAATGCCCCTGAGACATAAAGAAAGGTTAAGTAATTCTTTGAATTATTGGTTTAAGAAGGCAGAGAGGTGTCAAAATTGTAAAAGATAACTGAAAGATAATTATAAGTTAAAAGATAGTTAAAAGTGAATTCATTCTCTTAAAAATACTGTATTTTGGAATGTTTTAGTTCTCTGTTAGTCCCCAAATTTTTCTCTAGTTTGTTCATATCAAGTCAAACTGCTTTCTTTGTATAAATGTAGAAATATTATGTCTCATATAATGGGATAAATCTTATATATTGAATCCTCCCTCTTTGGTTAACAGAATATATACTTTAATTTATTTGAAATTTCATGTTTTGATTTTAACATGACCGACTAGCTCTTGAACCTTGTAGAGGCAAAGCTAGATTGATGTTTAGTGGTTATAGTTCAAGAACCATTCCAAACCCAGACGGTGTTAGGAATTTTTGCCAAATTGGGGCAGCTGGGTGGCTCAGTCTGTTAAGTGTCTGTCTTCAGCTCAGGTCATGATCTCAGGGTCCTGGGATGGAGCCTTGCATCCAGCTCCCTGTGGGCCTGCTTCTCCTTCTCCTTCTGCCTGCCACTCCTTCTGCTTGAGCTCTCTCTCTCTCTGTCGAATAAATAAATAAAATCCTTTACAAAAAGAATGTTTGCCAAATGACTGGTATGTGAGCTGCACATTCAAGTAAGTATAGACTTTTTTAAAAGAGGGAGTTCATATCATGTATTCAAATACATCAGTGTTGAGAATACCTTATTGACTTAATTATGAAGATAATTTTCCTTCCCAAACCAGTAGTATATAGCCATCGAAGGTAAACCTTTTCTCTTATGGAGTAAAGAACTTAGGAATTGTCCAGCACATCCAGATGCAAACAAATGTGATTAGTTACAAGTTTATATTTAACAAATAAGCAGATTCAGTCCCACTAAGGACCTTGTTATGATCATCCAACTCCAGTCGGAATTAATAGGCAATGCAAATAAGCCTTCACTTTGCGAGGTAAACTGTATTTTTTTTTTCATTACAAAACTAGTATGTTTCTTTAAATCTGATTTGAAAAATTATCAGCCTAAAACACTAATTTACAAGGCAATTATTTTTAATTATCCCTTTTCTAAAAGTATCAGATATTGTCTATTTAAAAATTAAATTTGGGTCAATTTGCATTAATGTTTTTGTAAATACGTTATATTCACTGAGCTTATTGGAATGGCTGTGACAGCCTCAGGTACTAAAGTGAAAAATGATAAGAGAGGGGCACCTGGGTGGCTCAGTGGGTTAAAGCCTCTGCCTTCAGCTCAGGTCATGATCCCAGGGTCCTGGGATTGAGGGTCCTGGGATTGAGCCCCGCATCAGGAGGAGCAGATGAATCTGCAAGTCCTTTAACTCTGTGCTGTCAAGTGTTGAGGCTTGATCACTTTTCATGTTTTGTGATAAAAGATGTCAACCCTGAGTGGAGAAGTAGTCAGCCAAGATTTGGAAATTATTGTGACAGTTAAAAGAGGGAAATGGATTTGCAGTAATATAATAAATGGTCTAAGCATTCGGTCTGGCCCATCAGTGACATTGCTGTAGAGATATCAAGTCAAAGGCACACTAGTTCCATAAATGAGGGGATTAGCACAACTCATATTTTAAAAATGCATGTATACAGTTACAATATGAATATATATGCATATATATGTATATGTTTATAGAGAGAAATTTATTATAAATTTTACTGATATAAAGCATGTATAGCATGTGATTTATCAAATATTATAAATTCCATATAGTCAATTGTTTCTCGTAAAAAACTTCTGTTGCTTTTTTGCTACATTATTGTATCACGTATAATATTCTACTCTCTGGCTAGGCAACATTTAGGTTATCCATTCATTAGTTTATGAATATTTGAATTGTTTTTAATTTTTAAAAAATATTTATTTGAAAGAGAGAGAACACACATGTGCTTGCATGAACAGGAGGAGGGGCAACCAGGGAGGGAGAGAGAAAGTTAAGTAGACATCCTGCTACTCAAGTAGACTCGCTGCTGAGTGTGGAGCCCAACAAGAGCTCCATCTCAGGACCCTGAGCTCATGATCTGAGCCAAAATCAAGAGTCCGATGCTCAACCGACTGAGCCACCCAGGAGCCCCTGTTTTCACCCTTTTAGCTGTTATGAATAATGCTGTATGAACATCTGTATACAAGTTTTTTGGGGGATGTATATTTTCATTTCTCTTCAGTGTATACCTAAGAGTGAGATTCCTGGGCCACGTGGAAACTCCACATTTAAGATTTTGAGGAACTATCATTTTCCAAAGTAGCTGCACCAATTTACAATCCCAATAGCAATGTGTGAGGGTTCTAATTTTTCCATATCTTCACCAACTTTGCTATTGTTTGTATTGTTGATTAGAGCCATCCTAGTTGTGAAAGTTATCTCATTTTTTAATTAAAGTGTAATTAATATATAATGTTATATTAGTTTCAGGTATGTAAAATAATGATTCAACAATTCTGTACATTTCTCAGTGCTCATCAAGATAAATGTAAATGTACTCTTAACCTCCTTTATCTATTTAATCCATTCCCCCACCCATCTCCTCTCAGGCAACCACCAGTTTGTTCTCTGTATTTAAGAGTCTGGTTTTTTATTTGTCTCTTTTTTTCTTTGTTCATTGTTTTGTTTCTTAAATTCTACATATAAGTGAAATTATATACTTGTCTTTCTCTTACTGACTTATTTCACTTAGCATTATACCTTAGTTTAAAAAAGTATATGTACCCCTATGTCTATTGCAGCATTATTTATAATAGAAACGATATGGAAACAACTCGTGTCCATCTGTTCATTGTTTTTTTAAATAACAGCTTTATTGAGATATGATTCATATATCACAAAATTCACTCTTCCAAAATATACAATTTAGTGACTTTTAGTATATTCAGGAAGTCATTCATTACCACCTTATTCCTGAATATTTTCATCATTCTCCAAATAAACTATACCTATTAGCAAATGGTCTCCATTTATCCTTCCTCCAGTGCCTGGCAATCAATGGTCTACTTTCTGTCTCTAAATTTGCCTATTTTGGACATTTTATATAAATGGAATAATGCCATTTATGGCCTTCACATACAATTTTTTAAAGTAGCTTATGTTTTCAAGGTTCATACATTTGGTAGAATGTATCAGTACTCCATTTTTCCTTTTTATTACTGAATAATATTTAATTGTATGGATATACCACAATTCTTGATCAACTCATCAGCTCGTGGACATTCATCCATTCATCACTTGAGTTGTTTCTACCTTTTGGATATTATAAAGAATGATGCTATAAACATTTGTAAACAAGTTTTTGGGCAGATGTTGTTTCCATTTCTCTTGGTTATAGATCTTGGGATAAAAATGTGGCAACTCTATATTTTCAAGAAACTGTCAAACTGTTTTCCAAAATGGCTGCACCTTACAATTCACCAACAATGTATGAGAGTTCCAATTTCTCTGCACCATCATCAACATTTATCTGTTTATTTGAGTATAGCCATACTAGTGAGTACAAAGTTGTTTTCCATTGTGGCTTTGATTTGCATTTCCCTAATGCAAATCTTTTTATGTGCATATTGATCATTTGTATATCTTCTTTGAAAAAATGTTTACTCAGACCTTTTGCCAATTTTTAAGTTGGGTTGTCTTTTTTATTGTTAAGGTAAAGACTTCTTTAAATATTCTTGATACAAGTCCCTTATCAAACATATATGATTTGTAAAAAATTCCTATTATTCTGTGAATTGTATTTTCACTTTTTTCATGTCCTTGAGTGCAAAGTTTTAACTTTTCTATAAGTCAAATTTATTTAATTTCTGTTGTTGCTTATATTTAGTGTCATAGCTAATAAATCATTTCCTAATCCAAGGTCATGAATATTTACATCATTTCTTCTAAGAATTTTATGGTTTTATCTCTTACATTTAGGTCTTTGATTCATTTTGAGTTAATTTTGTATATGGTGGGAGGTAGGGGTTCAACCTCATTCTTTTGTTTATAGCTGTCCAGTTGTCCCAGCACCATATGTTGAAAAGACTTAATTCCTCATCTAATTATCTTAGAATATCTGTTGAAAATCAACTGAACATAATTTAAGGATTTACTCTGGACTCTCAATACTATTCCATTGATCTTTATGTCTAGCCTTATACCAGTATCACACTGACTGGATTAGTGTAGCTTTGTAATAAGTTTTGATATTGGGAAGTGTGATCCACTACAACTTTGTTCTTTTTCAATATAGTTTTGGCTTTCTGAATCCCTTGCATTTCCATGTAAATTTTAGAATCAACTCACTCAATTCCTGCCAAAAAAAAAAAAAGGCAGCTAGTTTTCTTATAGGAATTCTATTGAATCTGTAGATCAATTTGGAGAATACTGACATCTTAACAATAGTATTTGTTCCAATCCGTGAACATGGAATGTCTTTCCATTTATTTAAAGTCTTTTAAAATCTCTTTCAAAAGTGTTTTGTAACTTTCAGGGTATGTTTTGCACTTATCTAGTTAAATTTATTCCTAAGTATTTTATTATTTTCGATACTATTGTAAGTGGAATTGTTTAATAATACAGTTCAGGGTTTGTCATTGCAAGTGTATAGAAACACAGGTTCTTTTGTATGTCGATCTTATATTTTGATCCTATAACATTGTATCTAATAATTTCTAACATATCTAATAATTTGCGTGTGTATATATATTCTTTAGGATTTTTTATGTATATAAGATCATGTCATCTAACAGTAAAGATAGTTTTACTTCTCCCTTTCCAATCTGAATATCTTTGTTTCATATTATTGCCTAATTGTCCTGTTGAACAGAAATTGAATCAGAGTGGTTAAAGGAGACACTGTTGTCTTGGTCTTGATCTTAGAGTACAAGCATTCAGTCTTTGACTATTAAATGAAATGCTAGTTATAAGTTTTTCATAGATGCTGCTTATCAGGTTATAGAAGTTCTCTTCTTTTTTAGTTCCTCTTGTGTTTTTATCAGGAAACAGTATTAGATTTTATCAAATACTGTGTCTTTTGAGATGATTATGGGACATTTATTTGTCCTTGCTAGCCTTTTATTGAGAATTTTTGTATTTAGATTTATAAGGGGTATTGATCTTCAGTTTTATTTTCTCTTTTATTTTAATTAATTAATTAACATATTATTTGATTCAGGGGTACAGGTCTGTGGCTTATCAATCTTAACACAATTCACAGGACTCACCATAGCACATACCCTCCCCAATGTCCATAACCCAGTCACCCTATTACTCCCCCTACCCCCCAGCAACCCTCAGTTTGTTTCCTGAGATTAAGAGTCTCTTATGGTTTGTCTCCCTCCCCCATCCTGTCTTCTTTCAATTTTTCCCTCCTTACCCTCTATAATCCCCCACCCTGCCTCTCAAATTCCTCATATTAGAGAGATCATATGATAATGGTCTTTCTCTGATTGACTTATTTCGCTAATTCCATCCATTTCATTGCAAATGTCAGGATTTCATTTTTGATGGTTCCATAGTATTCCATTGTATATATACCAAACTTCTTTATCCACTCATCTGTTGATGGGCATCTAGGTTCTTTCCATTGTTTGGTTATTGTGGACATTGCTGCTATAAACATTTGGGTGCACATGCCCCTTCGGATCCCTACATTTGTATCTTTAGGGTAAATACCCAGTAGTGTGATTGCTGGGTCATAGGGTAGCTCTATTTTCAACTTTTTGAGGAACATCCCTGCTGTTTTCCAGAGTGGTTGCACCAGCTTGCATTTCCACCAACAGTGTAGGAGGGTTCCCTTTACTCCGCATCCTCACCAACAACTGCCATTTCTTGATTAGTTAATTTTAGCCATACTGACTGGTGTTGAGGTGGTATCTCACTGTGGTTTTGATTTGTATTTGATAATGAGTGATGTTGAACACTTTCTCATGTGTCTGCTGGCCATTTGGATGTCTTTGCAGAAATGTCTATTCATGTCTTCTGCCCATTTCTTGATTGGATTATTTGTTCTTTGGGTGCTGAGTTTGATAAATTCTTTATAGTTTTTGGATACAAGCCCTTTATCTGATATGTCATTTGTGAATATCTTTTCCCATTCTATCAGTTGTCTTTTGATTTTATTGACTGTTTCCTTTGCTTTGCACAAGATTTTATCTTGATGAAGTCCCAATTGTTCATTTTTGCCCTTGCTTCCCTTGCCTTTGGTGATGTTTTTAGGAAGAAGCTGCTGCAGCTGAGTTGAAGACATTGCTGCCTGTGCTCTCCTCAAGGATTTTGATGGATTGAGGTCTTTCATCCATTTTGAGTTTATTTTTGTGTGTGGTGTAAGGAAATGGTCCAGTTTCATTCTTCTGAATATGTTTGTCCAATTTTCCCAACACCATTTTTTGAAGAGACTGTCTTTTTTCCAATGGACATTCATTCCTGCTTTGTCAAAAATTAGTTGACCTTAGAGTTGAGGGTCCATTTCTGGGCTCTCAGCGCCGCTGGTGTAGTGGTATCATGCAAGATTCCCATTTCTGGGCTCTCTATTGTGTTCCATTGATGTATGTCTGTTTTTGTGCCAGGACCATACTGTCTTGATGATTACAGCTTTGTAATAGAGCTTGAAGTCTGGAATTCTGATGCTGCCAACTTTAGTTTTCTTTTTCAACATTCCTCTGGCTATTCAGGGTGCTTTCTGGTTTCATATAAATTGTAGGATTATTTGTTCAATTTCTTTGAAAAAAAATTGATGGTACTTTAATAGGGATTGCATTAAATGTGTAGATTGAAAAAAATGTGTAGATTGCTTTAGGTAGCATAGACATTTTCACAATATTTGTTCTGCTAATCCATGAGCATGGAACATTTTTCCATTTCTTTGTGTCTTCCTCAATTTCATTCATGAGTACTTTATAGTTTTCTGAGTACAGATTTTGGGATCAAGGTAATGCTGGCCTCATAAAGTGAGATTGGTAGTTTTCCTTCCATTTCTATTTTTTGGAACAGTATCAGGAAAAGAGGTATTAATTCTTCTTTAAATGTTTGGTAGAATTCCCCTGGGAAGCCGTCTGGCCCTGGGCTCTTGTTTGTTGGGAGATTGTTGATGACTGCTTCAATCTCCTTACTGGTTATGGGTCTGTTCAGGTCTTCTATTTCTTCCTGGTTCAGTTTTGGTAGTTCATACGTCTCTAGGAATGCATCCATTTCTTCCAGATTGTCAAATTTGCTGGTTTATAGTTGCTCATAATATGTTCTTATAATCGTATTTCTTTGGTGTTGGTTGTGATCTCTCCTCTTTCATTCATGATTTTATTTATTTGGGTCCTTTCTCTTTTCTTTTTGATAAGTCTGGCCAGGGGTTTATCAATCTTATTAATTCTTTCAAAGAACCAGCTCCTAGGTTCATTGATTTGTTCTACTGTGTGTGTGTGTGGGTTGTTTTTTTTTTTTGTTTTTTTTTTTGTTTTTTGTTTTTTTTTTTTGGTTTCTATTTCATTCATTTCTGCTTTGATGTTTATTATTTCTCTTCTCCTGCTGGGTTTAGGCTTTCTTTGGTGTTCTTTCTCCAGCTCCTTTAGGTGTAGGGTTAGGTTCTGTACCTGAGAACTTTCTTGTTTCTTGAGAAAGGCTTGTATTGCTATATATACTTTCCTCTCAGGACCGCCTTTGTTGTGTTCCAAAGATTTTGAACAGTTGTGTTCATTTTCATTTGTGTCCATGAATTTTTTCAATTCTTTAATTTACTGGTTGGCCCATTCATTCTTTAGTAGGATGCTCTTTACCCTCCATGTATTTGAGTTCTTTTGAACTTTCCTCTTGTGGTTGAGTTCTAGTTTCAAAGCATTGTGGTCTGAAAATATGCAGGGAATGATCCCAGTCTTTTGGTACCCATTGAGACCTGATTTGTGACCCAGGATGTGATCTATTCTGGAGAATGTTCCATGTGCACTAGAGAAGAATGTATATTCTGTTGCTTTGGGATGGAATGTTCTGAATATATCTGTGATGTCCATCTGGTCCAGTGTGTCATTTAAGGCGTTTGTTGATTTTTTGCTTAGATGATCTGTCCATTTCAGTGGGGGGGGGGTATTAAAGTCCCCTACTATTATTGTATTATTGTCGATGGGTTTCTTTGATTTTGTTATTAATTGGTTTATGTAGTTGGCTGCTTCCATGTTAGGGGCATAGATATTTAAAATTGTCCAGTCTTCTTGTTGGACAGACCCTTTTAGTATGATATAGTGTCCTTCCTCATCTCTTATTATAGTCTTTGGCTTAAAATCTAATTGGTCTGATATAAGGATTGCCACCCCAGCTTTCTTTTGATGTCCATTAGCATGGTAAATTGTTTTCCACACCCCTCACTTTAAATCTGGAGGTGTCTTTGGGTCTAAAATGAGTTTCTTGTAGAAAGCATATTGATGGATTTTTTTTTTTTGATGGATTTTTTTAATCCATTCTGATGCCCTGTGTCTTTTGATTGGGGCATTTAGCCGATTTACATTCAGGGTAACTATTGAGAGATATGAATTTAGTGCCATTGTATTGCCTGTAAGATGACTGTTACTGTATATTATCTCTGTTCCTTTCTGGTCTACTACTTTTAGGCTCTCTCTTTGCTTAGAGGACCACTTTCAGTATTTCCTGTAAGTCTAGTTTGGTGTTTGCAAATTCTTTTAATATTTGTTAGTCCTGGAAGCTTTTTATCTCTCCTTCTATTTTTAATGATAGCCTAACTGGATACAGTATTCTTGACCATATGTTTTTCTCATTTAGTGCTCTGAGATTATTATGCCAGTTCTTTCTGGCATGACAGGTCTCTGTGGATAGGTCTGCTGCCAATCTAATATTTCTACCTTTGTATGTTACAGACTTCTTGTTCTGAGCTGCTTTCAGGATTTTCTCTTTGTCACCAAGACTTGTAAGTTTCGATGACAGTGTGTGGACCTATTTTTATTAATTTTGAGGGGGTTCTTTGTGCCTCCTGGATTTTGATGCTTGTTTCCTTTGTCATATTAGGGAAATTCTCTACAATAATTCTCTCCAATATACATTCTGCCTCCCTCTCTCTTTCTTCTTCTTCTGGAGTCCCAATTTTTCCAATATTGTTTCATCTTATGACATCACTTATCTCTCAAATTCTCCCCTCATAGTCCAGTAGTTGTTTGTCTCTCTTTTGCTCAGCTTCTTTATTCCCCATCATTTGGTCTTCTATATCACTAATTCTCTCTTCTATCTCATTTATCCTAGCAGTAAGAGCCTTCATTTTTGATTGCAGCTCATTAATAGCTTTTTAAATTTCAACTTGTTTAGATTTTAGTTCTTTTATTTCTCCAGAAAAGGATTCTCTAATATCTTCCATCCTTTTTTTGAACCTAAGTTGCACCTTGATAATCGTCATTCTGAACTCTAGGTCTGACGTATTACTGATGTCCATATTGATTAGGTCCCTAGCCATCAGTACTGCCTCTTGTTCTTTTTTTGAGGTGTGTATTTTTGCCTTGTCATTTTATCCTGATAAGAATAGATGAATGAGAGAACAAAATACTAAAGGGGAAATAAGGGGTAGCAATGACTCCAGAATAATATACACTAACCAAATCAGAAGAGACCCGAACTGGTGGGAGAAGAAAGGAGGGAAAATTAAACAAAATACACACACACACACGCACATGCATGCACACACACACACACACGCACACACATAATAGGTGACTAGAACAGAGCCACACACTTGATTTTGGGTGTATTTTGGCCTGTTAGAAGAACCTGCCTCCCAAAGTTTTAAAGAAAGGAAAACTTATATATGTATATATATAAGGGTAAACATGGTGAAGGGATGGAATATGACCATAAAGATGAAAATTTAAAAGGATTCTAAAAAAGGAATTGATAAGATAAGAAGTTTTTTGAAAAGATAAAAAAAAGAGGAAAGAATCTGATCAAGCTGGAAACGAGAACAAAGCCATGCACTAGATTTTGGGTATATTTTGGTGTATTAGAAGAAACAGTATCCCAAAATTTTAAAGAAAGAAAAATCTATATATATACAAAAAATAAGGTTAAATACAATGAAGCAATAGAATATAACAATGAAAATTTAAACAGATTTTTTAAAAAAGTATTGGTAAGACAAAATAGTTTAAAAATGTTAAAATAGGAAAGAGAAAAAATTTTTTAAAAATAGAATGAAAAAAAAATTAAAAAAAATTAACTTTGAAAAATTAAAGAATGATGGGAAAAAAGCCATGAGTTCTATGTGCTGTATTCCTGTAGCTCTAAAGTTTTACAGTTCCCATTGATCAGCGAACTTGATCTTGGCTTGATGATCTTGTTGATCTTTTGGGGGAGGGGCCTGTTACATTGATTCCAAATATCTTTGCCTGAGGTGGAATTGACCTGTCCCCTGTCAATGGCCAGGCTAAGTAATTTGCTCAGGTTTGTTCTCAGTAGCTTTTGTTCACTGAATGCTTTCCGTACAGCTCTGGAGGAGGAGAATAAAAATGGCAGCCTCCCAATCTCTGGCCCAGAGGAGCCAAGACCTCAGGTCCCTACTCCTCAATGTGTCCTCAGAGAAAAGCAATCAATCACTCCTGTCTCCCCAGTCTCAGGCTTCACTCCTTGCTCACCCAGCCTATGACCAAGCATTTCTATCTCTGGCACAGGGCCCTGTTTGGAGTTTCCAAACCTGTCAGGTTTCTGCAGCACGCTCTTGCATCACTTCTCCCAGAAAAGGAAGGAGAAGGTCTCCCTGGATCTGCCACGTGTGGGGTCCCTGCTCGAAGAGCAGTGGTTCAGCTGTGCCTCTGATCACAGTTTAAGGTAACCCCAAGCTGAGAACTAACTCCTCAGCTCCATCTCTGCAGCTTGCCTCCCTGCTCCGATGCCTGGGAGCTCTGCCACACTCAGACACCCCAGGTGTTTCTGTGAACCCACGGGTCCTGAGACCACACTGTCCCCATGAGGGCCCCACCCCCCACTTCGCCTCTGGAGCAAGGTCCCTCAGTGGAGCAGACTTCTAAAAGTTCTGATGTTGTGCTCCACTGCTCTACTGCTTGCCAGGAGCTGGCCACTCCCCCCCATGGTCTCTTTTCCAGTATATCAACTCAGATTCGATTCTCCACACATCCTACTTTCCAGAAAGTGGTTGATTTTCTGTTTCTAGAATTGCTGTTCTTCTTCTCTTCAATCTCCTGTTGAATTTGTAGGTGTTCAGAATGGTTTGGTAACTATCTAGCTGAATTTCTGGGATCGATGATATTTAGGTCTCCTACTCCTCCACCATCTTACTCCTCCCCAGTTTTATTTTCTTGTGGTGCCTTTGTCTGGTTTGGCGTCAAGGTAAGACTAACATCATCAAGTGAGTTGGAAAGTGTTCAGTTCTCTTATTTTTGGAGGAGTTTTTGAACAATTGGTATTAAATATTCCTTAAATGTTTGATAGAGTGCACCTTAAATGTTTGAAGCCATCTGGGCCTGGACTTTTCTTTGTGGGAAGTTTTTTAGACAACGAATTCAATATGTTATTTAGGATTATCTAGTTATTTTACTTCCTCTTGAGTCAGTTTTGTTAGTTTGTGCCTCTAGGAATTTGTCTGGTTCATCTAAGTTATCTAAATTTTGGTATGTAATTTTTCATAGTATTTCTTTATTATTTTTTTTTCTGTCTGTAGTAATCCTTCTTTTATTCCTGATTTTAATAGTTCAAGTTCTCTCTTTTTTTCTTGGTCAGTCTAGCTAAAGTTTTATTAATTTTGTTGATCTTTTCAAAGAACAACTTTCAGTTTCATTAGTTTTCTTTAGTTTTTTATTCTCTATTTCTCTTATTTCTGCTATATTTTTATAATTTCTGTTTGCTTTGCATTTAATGTGCTCTTATTTTTTAGAGTTTCTTAAGGTGAAAGATTAGTTATTCACTTAAGATCTTTATTCTTTTCTAATGCAGTCATTTACAGCTACAAATTTATTTCTAAGCTCTGCTTTAGTTGCATCTCATAAGTTTTGGTATATTGTATTTCCACATTATAAATTTCTCAGAATTTTTTCTGATGTTTTCTAATTTTATTCCATTCTGATGAGAGAACAAATTTTTATGATTTCATTCCTTTCCGGTTGTTGTTGTATGGCCTAACATATAATTTATCCTGGAGAATGTTCTATGTGTGTGTGTAAAAAGAAAGTAAATTCTGCTGTTGTTGGGTGGCATGTTCCATAGATATCTATTAGGTCAATTAATTTATAGCATTCTGGTGTTCATAGGGGCATCCTTTAATGATTTTTGCACTACATTTTTGAGTTTTCTTAGAGATTTTTCTAAGACATGCAATGTATTAATCTATCAGGTTTATGCTACTTTAATTCCAGTGAGAGAGAGAAATTTTACTCCTCTATGGGTATATTATCTCTTCCACTTTTGTGCTATTATCATTATATATGTCTGTATATATTACAAACCAAAAAAATACATTGTTGCAATTATTACTTTATAAATTTTATGTTTTAAAGAAGCTGAGAGAGAAAAGAAGAACAAGTATATAATTATAGAATTTGCCACATCAATCTTCTCTATTTTTAATTCTCTTCATTCCTTCCTGTAGATTTGAGTTACTGTCTGGTATCATTTCCTTACTGCTATAGCTTTGTCCTCACCCACCTCCTTTGTGTTCTTTTTGCCTAAAATATCACATTTTTATATCATATAGGCTCAACAATACTATTATGTCCATATTTTTTACACATTTGCTTTTAGAATCTGTTAAAGGAAAAATATGCATTTATGCAGTCTTTTAAAAATTGTCTACTTTTATTATGTGACACTCAGTTTTTTTTTTTTTTTCAGTTGGATTCAAATTATCTTTGGTATCACTTACTTTCAGCCTGAAGAGCTTTAGCATTTCTTGTAAGGTGGTATTTTAGTAACAAATTCTCTCTTTTTTTTTTTTTTAAATTTTGAGTTCAGTATTGCTTTGTTTTACCTTAATTTTTTGAAAGATAGTTTTGTTTGATATAAGATTCTTGGTTGACAGTTATTTTCCTTTCAATACTTAGAATATGTCATCCTACTTCCTCTGGCCTTTATTGTTTGTATTGAAAACTCGGCTGTTAATTGTATCTGCTCGAGCTTATATATGTATATGTACATAATGAACATAAGTCATCTTTTTCCTCTGGTACATGATATACATATGAGCCATTTTTTCTTCTCTTCCTCTTTTTGTTTTCATCTTTCAACATTTTGAGTATATGATGTGTCTCGATTTGTAACTCCTTATGTTTATCCTATTTGGAATTCATTTAGATTCTTGAATATGTAAAATAATATTTTTCATTAAATTTGGGAAGTTTCCTGACATTGTTTCTCTAAATATTAATTCCTGGTTCTTTCTTTTATTTCTTCCTACTGTCCTCATGTGTAGGTGATGTGATTTGTAGTGTCTCAGATTTCTCTGAAGCTTTTTTCTTTTTTCTTAATTTTCTTTTCTTTGGATTATATATTCTTTATTCATCTATCTTCAAGTTTACTGATTCTTTTTACTGCCAGCTTAAATCTACTATTGAGCTGCTCTAGTGAAACTTTCTTTTCAGTTATTTTTCTTTTCCACTCCCAAATTTACATTTGTTTTTTAAAAAATTTCTATTCTTTAATGAACCATTGTCATTGTACTTTCTTAATGCTTTTAAACTAAGTATTCCATTAGATGTTTGAATTTATTTTGTAATAGCTCCTTTGAAGTTTTTCTGTGAGTTTAAAACAATTTCCATTGCCCACATCTTTTCCTATGATTAGGCAATACTGTCTTGTGTCTTTGCATATCTTACACTTTTCTGTTAGAAAAAAGACATGTTAAACAATATATTGTAGCAGTTCTGGATAATAGTTCTCCATGAGCCTTGTTCTTATGGTTATTTGCTTGTTTATTTATTTAGTGACTTGACTAGACTAGTTCAGTGAGGTCTATGTCTCTTGAAACATGTCACTGATGTCATCCCTTCAAAGATACCATTTTTGGCATGCATATAATTTTCCTGTCTGTCAGGGATAGTTATGATTTTAGCCAGGCAATCTGACTATCTCCTCCCTTATTTCTAGCTGGTCTGCCTCTATTTGTATCACATCCAGTTCTTAACCTCTACAATGTGTTGCTGGTTGATTTTTTTTGGGGGGGGGCAATGCTCTGATCTTTAGTCTTCTTTTAAAAATGTTTTCAAATTTTATTTTATTTTTTCAGTGTTCCAAGATTCATTGTTTATGCACCACCTCCAGTTCTCCATGCAATGCATGCACTCCTTAATACCCACCACCAGGCTTACCTAACCCTCCACCCTCCTCCCCTCCAAAACCCTCAGTTTGTTTCTCAGAACCATGACAGACTGTGGACCCTGACCTGTAGTCTTATCTGACTGAAGTTAAGTCTCTTGACAAGCTGAGAGATGCCAATCTTTGAGGCTATATTTGACCCTTACCTGGCAGAACCTCTGTGTCATAAAGAAAGAGTAGAGTGTGATGAGTAACTCACTATCTTCTGGCTGCCTTACCTGAATTGTCCTTATTATGTAGGATACGAGGGCTGGGGAGATGGTAGGAAGTTGGGCTGACACCCTGCTGCTGCTTCCACCATGTGTGAATCTCCCACAATCCAGAACAGGGGAGGTTGAGATCTGCATATATTTACTGTCTGGTAACTCTACCCTAAACAGATCTTTGTCTTAAGAAGATGGAGGAGAGGATTGCCTGGGTGCCTCAGCGGATTAAGCGTCTGATTTACACTCAGGTCATGATCTCAAGGTCCCGGGATCCATGCTCAGTGGAGAGTCTGCTTCTCCTTCTCCCTCTGTCCCTTCCTTCTCTTGTGCTCTTTCTCTCTCAAATAAATAAATAAAATCTTTAAGAAAAAGATGGAAGAGATGGGACCTGCTACTTGACTGCTGAGATTACTGGCACAGCTTTCCAACACTAAAGAGTTGTTTTTGAAAGAATTACTTTCTTCACCAACAGCCTTTCTCAAGATCTTTCCTGCCTAATGGGAATTGGGAGTAGAGGAACAGCACTGTCTGGCTGAGTCTACCCAC
This sequence comes from Enhydra lutris kenyoni, assembly GCF_002288905.1. Lineage (NCBI taxonomy): Eukaryota > Metazoa > Chordata > Mammalia > Carnivora > Mustelidae > Enhydra > Enhydra lutris. The sequence continues at coordinate 9,739,760 of NW_019154125.1, read as the reverse complement.
TCAATATCAGTCATTCACAGAAGATGGATCTTCTGATGTTCACCTGCTGCCAAACTACCCAGAATGGCAATTCCACTTTAGAGATCTGAGTGAGATGGAAACAGATCTTGGTTGCCAAGCCCACTGGAACCGTTATTCTATGGGGCAGAGCTGTGGGTGGATGGGTGTAGTCTCCAGCCCAAGGCCATGTCCTCTCTGTGTTCTTACTGAATTTCTGTAGATTTTATTGAATAAATGCTTCTCAGATTGCTGCATGCCCTTTGATCTAACTCCAGATTTTGAATGATTTTCTGCTAATTTTGACCAACTTAATACATATCTCTTTGTGAGATTTCCCCCCCTATATATTTTTCAACTCTTCATCACCTGCTTTGGTACTTTTTATTTAATTTTACAGTCTCACTGGACTTTTAATAGCCTCATTGTTTTTAGTCAGCCATTTGGTTGGCTCTCTCTCTCCTACAAATATGGTTAATTAATGCCATTTGGATCATGTCAGTCTTCTTTAGCAACTGTAATAACTGTGCTTGCCTTAAATCATGTTTATACTTTTCAATATACTCTACTGATTGGCTCCTTTGTGTTAAAGTCCTCTTATTTTATTTGCATATTCATTTGCACCATTCTACCAAATGTAACCTTTATATCAAAATATCACCCCAACAGTTCCCCACATATATTAATCAATCTTATGAAATAGTTTATGTTTTGGATCATTTTTACTTTGTATTATTTTTAGGAAAGAAATCATCTTCTTAACACTACAATGCTATTTTAATAACTTCTCTCTACCAATTTTTCTGTTATATTGTAATATTCAGATTAGCAATTTAGCTATAAATTTTCACAATGCCATTAATTTGCTAACATATTATCTTTAAATTGAATAAATTCAATACATTAATTCAATACATATTGATTTTTTTTTACTAAATTAGGCATTCTCATTATTTCTTTTGTTTGACTGCTCATATTTCAGAACTTCAAAATAAAAAGATGATAATTGACATACATTAGAAGATTGTTATAGGAACAAAGATTATTATTAAGAGTTCACATACTTGGTTGTACAGACACCAAACTTTCCAGTTTTGATGAATTATGAGCAAGTTATGTTGGTTTTAATTTTACTTTTTTTTAAAGTATTCTTAATTCAAAGAAGAGACACTGCAAAGCCAAAAGCTGTGAATTTGCTTGCACAATCATCTGAAACAAAGGGAAAAGCTGTTTGTAATAGAATTTAAGAAGTTAATTCTTGGAATTATTTTAAAAATTGAAATTCCCTTTCCTTTCTCTGGCTTATCCTTGGGGACAAAACATCACTTAAAGTCATTTTTGTGGCCACTCTACTCCTATATCTTCACACTATTTACCTAACAAAAAGATGGAAACTATTTCAATTTTTTTTAACCCAAGAGACTAATGAGCCAATAAGCACATTTCTTTCTCTCTATCTGTTTTTTTGGAAAAGAGAGAAAAAGAGAGACTATTGTCCTTATCACTGCCGTTTTAAATAAGAATACCTGCTTTATAAATAAAGCCACATGTACCAGGGATTTTTCCCTTGGTGCAGGAAGAATTCTCTGTACCTTGGAAGAGTCATAATTTCAGTGTGCCATGAACTAGGGAATACAATAATACATAGTAAAGTAAAGAAATCATCTGATAGTCCATTTATACTAACTACTCATGCAACCATAGAAGTACAGACCAACTGACCATGGTTAGATTTAATCATGAAAGGAAAGAAGGCCTTACAAGCCTGGGAGATAGAAACACACTGCCAATATTTCATTCACTTTTTATTTTATTTGTTCAATAAGTATTTGATGAATTACAGATTCATATAATAAATATTTAACACTTATGCTTTGTGCAGTTCTGTGGCCATACAAAATAGTTACTGGTATGGTGTAGTCATTTCTCAAGAATCTTAAAATTTATTATGTGTTTATCTATGAGACACAAAATTTGAACTTGTTTTTCTTTTAAGTAAACTATACCAGTTGAATTAAACCAACATTTTATGGCTATAGTTTGCTAAATATCCTAAAAACTGGTTTTTCTAGTATGCTTAATTCTTCAGTTTTCAACAATTTCTATTAAAATTTACATTTATCTTTCATTCATCTTCCTGGATTTACTGTAAACCAGATTTGTCCTCATTCCAATAAATTGGCAGAATGAGAAAAACTGTCCAGGAAAGGTGCATTTTTTAAAATTTAAAATTAATTAATTAACATATATTATTAGTTTAGTGATTCATCAGTTGCATATAACATCCAATGCTCATCACATCAAGTGCCCTCCTTAATGACCATCACCCAGTTACCCCTACCTACCTCCCTTCCAGCAACCCTAAATTTGTTTCTAATGTTAAGAGTTTCTTGTGATTTGTCTTCCTCTCTGATTTTGTCCTATTTTATTTTTGTCTCCCTTCCTCTATGTTCATCTGTCTTTTTCCTTAAATTCCATGTATAAGTGAAATCATATGGTAATTGTCTTTCTCTGAGTGACTTATTTCACTTAGCATAATACCCTCTAGTTCCATCCATGTATTGCAAATGGTAAGATTTCTTTTTTTTTTTTTTTTTTTTTGATGGTTGAGTAATAGTCCATTGTATATATATACACCACATCTTCTTTATCCATTCATCTGTTGATGGACACCTGGGCTCTTTCCATAGTTTGGCTATTGTGGACATTGTTGCTGTATACATTGGGGTGAGAGTGCCCCTTTTGATCACTATGTTTGCATCCTTTTAAAAAATACCTAGTAGTGCAATTGTTGCATCATAGGGTAGCTCTCTTTTTAACTTCTTGAAGAAACTCCAGGCTGTTTTCAAGAGTGGCTATACCAGTTTGCATTCCCAACAATAGTGTAAGGAGGTTCTCCTTTCTCCACATCCTCCCCAACATCTGCTGTTTCCTGACTTGTTCATTTTAGCCCTTCTGACAGGTAGGAGGTAGTATCTCATTGTGGTTTTGATTTGTATTTCCCTGATGCTGAGTGATTTTGAGCCTTTTTCCATGTGTCTGTTAGACATTTGAAGATCTTCTTTGGAGAAATATTTGTTCATGTCTTCTGCCCATTTCTTGACTGGATTATTTGTTTCTTGTGGTTGAGTTTGGTAAGTTCTTTATAGACTTTTGGATATTAGCTCTTTATCTGGTAAGGCATTTGCAAATACCTTCTCCCATTCTTTAGGTTGTCTTTTAGTTTGGTTGACTATTTCCTTTGCTGTGCAAAAGTTTTTATCTTGATGAAATCTCAATAGTTCATTTTTTATTTTGTTTCCCTTGACTTTGAAGATATGTCTAGCAAGAAGTTGCTGTGGCCGAGGTCATAGAGGTTTCTGTCTGTGTTCTCCTCTAAGATTTTGATGGATTCCTGTCTGACATTTAGGTCTTTAAATCCATTTTGAGTCTGCTTTTGTGTGTGGCTTAAGGAAAGGGTCCAGTTTCATTCTTCTGCATGCGGCTGTCCAATTTTCCCAACACCATTTGTTGAACTCTTTTCTTCTATTGGATATTATTTACTACTTTGTTAAAGGTTAGTTGGCCTAGAATTGAGGGTCCATTCCTGGGTTCTTCTGTTCCGTTGATCTATGCATCTGTTTCTGTGCCAGTACCATACTGTCTTGATGATTACAGTTTTGTAATCGAACTTGAAGTCCAGAATTTTGATGTCTTCTGCATTGGTTTCCTTTTCAACATTCTTTTGGTTATTTGCGCTCTTTTCTGGTTCTGTACAAATTTTAGGATTGTTTGTTCTAGCTCTGTGAAAAATGTTGATGGTATTTTGATAGGAATTGTACTGAATATGTAGATTGCTGTGGGTAGCATAGATATTTTGACAGTATTTGTTATTCCAGTCCATGGTCATGGGATATTTTTCCATTTCTTTGTCTTCCTCAATTTCTTTCATAGGTGTTCTATAGTTTTCAGTTACAGATTATTTACCTCTTTGGTAAGTTTTATTCCTAGGTATTTTATGGTTTTTGATGCAATTGTATGTGGGATTGATTCCTGATTTCTCTTTCTTCTGTCTCATTTTCAGTGTATAGACATGCAACTGATTTCTGCACCTTGATTTTATATCCTGTGACTTTGTTGAATTCCCGTATCCATTCTAGCAATTATTGGGTGGAGTCTTTTGGGTTTTCAACATACAGTATCATGTCATATACAGAGTGAAAGTTTGACTTCTTCTTCCCAATGTGTTTGCCTTTTACTTCTTTTTGTTGTCTGATTGCTGTGGCTAGGATTTCCAGTATTATGTCGAACAATAGTGGTGAGAGTAGACATCTCTATCATGTTCCTGACCTTAGGGGGAAAGCTCTCAGTTTTTCAACATTGAGGATGATATTTGTTGTGGGTTTTTCATATATGGCTTTTATGATATTGAGGTATGTTCCCTCTATCCCTATACTGCAGAGAGTTTTAATCAAGAAAGGATGTTATATTTTGTCAAATGTTTTTTCTGCATCTATTGAGAAGATCATGTGGTTCTTGTTCTTTCTTTTATTAATGTGGTGTATCACATTGACTGATTTGAGAATGTTGAATCACCTTTGCAGCCCAGGAATAAATCCCACTAGGTCATGGTGAATAATTCTTTCAAAGTGCTGTTGGATCCTATTAGCTAGTATCTTGGTGAGAATTTTTGCATCGATGTTCATTAGGGAGACTGGTCTGTGATTATCCTTTTTGATGAGGTCTTTGCCTCGTTTTGGGATCAAGGTAATGTCAGCCTCAGAATGAGTTTTCAAGTTATCCTTCCATTTCTATTTTTTTGAAACAGCGTAGAATAGGTATAAGTTCTTTAAAAGTTTAGTAAAATTTCACTAGGAGGCCATCTGGTCCTGGACTCTAGTTTGTTGGGAGATTTTTGATTACCACTGTAACTTCTTTGTTGGTTATAGGTCTGTTCAGGCTCTCTATTTCTGTTTCAGTTTTAGTAGTTTATATGATTCTAGGAATGCATCCATTTCTTCCAGATTGCTTAATTTGTTGGCATATAGTTGCTTAGAATATGTTCTTATAATTGTTTGTATTTCTTCAGTTTGGCTGTGATCTTTCCTCTTTCATTTATGATTTTATTAATTTGGGTCCTTTCTCTTTTCTTTTTGATAAGTCTGCCTATTGGTTTATCCATCTTATTTCTAAAAAAATGAGCTCCTAGTTTTGTTGATCTGTTCTATTGCTCTTTTGACTTCTATTTCATTCTATTTTCTGCTCTAATCTTTATAATTTCTCTTCTCCTGCTGAATTTAGGCTTTATTTTCTCTTTCTCCAGCTCCTTTAGGTGTAAGGTTAGGGTGTATATTTGAGACTTTTCTTATTTCTTGAGAAAGGCCTGTATTGCTAAATATTTCCCTGTTAGGACTGCCTTTGTTGCGCCCCAAAGGTTTTGAATTGTGTTTACATTTTCATTGGTTTCCATGATTTAAAAAAAATTCTTCTTTAGTTTCCTGGCTGACCCATTTATTCTTTAGTAGGATTCTCTTTAACTTCTATGTATTTGTGTTCCTTCTAAATTTTCTCTTGTGATGAGTTCAAGTTTCAAAACACTGTGGTTTGAAAATATGCAGGGAATAATCACAATCTTTTGGTATTGGTTGATATCTGATTTGTGACAAGTATTTGATTTATTCTGGATAATGTTTCATATGTACTTGAGAAGAATGTGTGTTCTGTGCTTTAGGATGGAATGCTCTGAATATATCTGTGAAGTCCACTTGGTCCAGTGAGTTATTCAAAGCCCTTGTTTCCTTGTTGCTCTTCTGCTTAGATAATCTGTCCATTGCAGTGAGTGGGGTGGGTGTTCAAGTCCCCGACTATCATTGCACTGTTATCAATGTTTTACTTTAATTTTATTGTTAAATTAAATTAACCATTTGGCTGCTCCCAGGTTAGGGGCATAAATATTTATAATTGTTATTTATATAATATATAGTTTATATAAATATAAACATTTATAATTGTTAGATCTTCTTATGGGACAGACCTTTTTTATTATGATAGTGTCCTTATTCATCTCTTATTACAGTCTTTGGTGTAAAATATAGTTTGTCTGATATAAAGATTGCTACTTCAGCTTTCTTTTGATGTCCATTAGCGTGATAAATGGTTCTCCACTCCCTCACTCTCAATCTAGAGGGTGACTTTGGGTCTAAAAAATGAGTCTCTTGTCGACAGTATATGGGTGAGTCTTTTTTTTTTTAATCCAATTTTTTTTTTTTTTTTTTTCCCAATCCATACCTGTGTCTTTTGATTGGAGCATTTAGTCCATTTACCTTCCAACTAATTATTGAAAGATATGAATAGTACCTTTGTATTACCTGTAAAGTTGCTGTTCCTGTAGATTGTCTCTGTTCTTTTTTGGTCTTTATTACTTTTGGGCTCTCTCTTTGCTCAAAAGATGCCCTTTAATATTTCTGGCAGGGCTGGTTTAGTGATCAGACATTTTAGCTTCTGTTTGTCCTGGAAACTCTTTATTCATCTCTCCTATTCTGAATGACAGCCTTGTTGGGTATATTATTCTTGGCTGCATATTTTTCTCATTTAGCACCTTGAATATATCATGCCAGTTATTTCTGTCCTGCCAGGTCTCTGTGGGCAGGTCTTCTGCCAATCTAATGTTTCTACCCTTGCAGGTTAAGGACCTCAGGGAAAGGTGGATTTAAAATCAAGGAAAACATGCTTTGGTAAGTAAAGTGCTTTGGAATTGTCTAGCATGACTTAAATATATTCTTAGCTATTTTGGTAAAATTTACTCATTTATCCAAGTAAGATATTAATTCAGTGTTCTAGTCCCCACATCATGAATAGTCCCAGTTCTGTCACCCTTGTATCTTTTTGATTCTGTCAGGGAAACTTTTCATTCTCTTCCCCTAATACTGTGATTTTTTAATCTTATTATTTCTGAACAGAGGTTAATATTTATTTATCTATTCAATGTATCTGTATGTATATTTACTTTTGGACTGGGGCCAAAGTCACTACCAATTTTCTGTGTTTCCACTTGAGAAAAGCTTCCTTCCAGAGGGGAAGTGACTAAATACATCAGGGATCTTTTGTGTTTGTTGCCTTGCATATCAGTGGAGGACTTTATTTTTTAAGACAATCTCAAGATGAATTAATTACAGAAGCTCATCATTTGTTCTCACTGTATATATATACATATACATATATATCTGTTATTAAAAAGAAGAAAAAGGAATAGAAATGAATCCAGATTTACACATTATTCTTAATCAAGGTAAATCTGTGAATTAATGAGACTTTTTTGATAAACACCTGTATTTTCCATAATTTTACCATGTGTGAAATATAATGCAAGTAAGCATCAGAATTTCTTGATTTTCTCTTGTTGCTTTTGATGTAAGACTTGATTTTTCTTTCTTTTTCCCTAAAATTTTTTTTTTTTAATTTTAGAGGGAGAGAAAAAGCATGAGTGGGAGGGGTGAAGGGAGAAGGAGAGAGAATCTCAGGCAGAATCCATGCTAAGCTCAAAGCCTCACATGGGGTTTGATCCCAGGACCCATGACCTGAGCTGAAACTGAGAGGTGCTTAACCAGCTGTCCCACCCCAGCCCCCCAAGACTTGGTTTTTCTCATGCAAAATTCTAATTCATAAACTTCTTAAATTTTTTCACACTGATTATAGGTCAGATAAGTTATCACTGTTTCCACAAAATAATTCAGGTTATGAAAAATGCAAACATGTGTTCAGTTACATTGAATTACAGTAAATGATGACTTTATTGTAAGAAAAGGATTCGTGTTTTTGAACTTTAGTTTTGACACTTGTTTGGACTTAACTCTCACACTTGCCCTGCCTTTTATAATTTATTGATACCATCTTTTTGATAATCTTTAAATATCACCAGTGATTATGTTACTTTGCATTGTCAACTTAAATGACTTGAAGACTTTGGGATTAATATTAAGTAGAGTAAATTTATGAGAAATCTTTGGTTTCCCATAAAATTTTTAAAGAAACAAAAATTTACAGTGCAAATGTGTACAGCCACCTAGTAGAGTTTTGACTTATTTTTTGGTAAAGCTTGAATTGAGAAGATAAGTTCAATGTGGCATATACTTAATTTTCTAATATGATGACAAAGAAAATTATATTTTAAAGTTAAGATTGAAAGCTAAAACTGATATTGTTATGCAGCTATATGTATATTCTATATGTTTAAGATCATACACATATATTAATGCATAATAAATTAATAAACAAAACAAATGCATGTATGATAAAGTCGAGGGACCTAGGAGCTTAAAATTAGCCTCAAAATATTCAGTATGCTGTAAACAAGAACTATTCTCTACCTTAGTGTAATCTGTCCAGAGACTGGGGATTCTTACCTTGTTGGAATACCCCAAGCCCTTTTGCTAATTTTGTCATCCTATTGAATTGTTAAAACAAAGAATAAAAAGTTGTCACATCTGAAAGCTCTTAAGTCTCTTATTGTCCCTCAATTAGTTAATATTGTTACCATCTGTTCTGTTTATTTACTTATTTTAGAGAGAGAGAGTAACTGGGAGGAAGGAGCAGAGGGAGGAACAAGCAGAGTCTGCACTGAGCACAGAGCCCAATGTGGGGCTCGATCTCATGACCCTGAGATCATGACCTGAGCCAAAACCAAGAGGCAGATGCTTAACCAATTGTGCCACCCAAGCACCCCTGTTCTGTTATTAAAAAACAAACAAACAAAAAACTACACTGTAACTCTAACTATTAAGGTATACAATATAACTTTTCACCTATGTTTTTGTTTAGAAAAATAAAACTGAAGATGCTATTACACTCAGAGTCATCTTTGGCCCTTCTTAGGTGATCAAACTACCCAAGGCCTGTTCTTTTAATTGAAATCCATGACACGGCAATCAGTGGCAACAAGGATGCTGAGCCCAATAGTATATATTTGGTATGCTCTACCTTTCTTCATTAGCATATCCTTATTATAGGATTTGTCCTAAGAAAATGTGGGGAAAATTGATCAGGTCAAAAAGGGAAACTAAATCTTTCCTGAGAAAATATATTCATACAAATATGCTTCATTAAAGATTCTACATTTGTCAGGATGGAGAAAGGGGATCTGGGGATTGTCAGTGCTTTCACTCTAATAATTAACCAAATCCATGTAAAATGGTTATGTCTCTCACCAAAGCAGAGGTTTCTCCTTTCTCCAGTTGATGCTTTGGGTTACCAAAACCGTTGAATTAGGTCCATTCAGTTTTGTCATCAGGAAGTTTCTAGGATTCTCTCATCTGCCTGAAGGTTCTGGTGTTACAAGCCAGAAATGGTGTCATGTGGAAGATACAGTACAATAGGAAACACTAAAAAGTCACTCTGGAAGAGGCTGTTCCAAGAAGTCAGCTCATTGGTTTGGGCCTCCCATTATGAACCACTGACATTGTCACAGTTGTAAAGCCATAGCAGGAGGTGAATTCTGTCCTTTGGGCCTCTTTAGTCCAGAAGCAGTTGATAATATGAAAACAGATTCAGACCAGGATCCAGCAGAACAGATATAATTTCATAGGGCTGGATGATGGGAGTCAATTAGAGAAATTTAAATGTGGTCAATGTTCTATTTTCTGATGAGCATATGAAGTCCTATTCCTTTCCTCTTGATTTGTTTTTGATCCTCAGTGAAGGAATCTATGCGTATGTAAGTTACCATAAAACTCTTTTTGAAATGCCTTATGGGGAATCTTTTTTTCTTTTTTAAATTTAAATTCTAGTTGGTTAACATATAGTGCAATACTGGTTTCTGGAGTAGAATTCAGTGATTCACTTACATACAACACCCAGTTCTCATCACAACAGGTACCCTCCTTAATACCCATCACCCATCTATAGAGCCCATCGCCCATGCACTTTCTATCCTTCAACCCTCATTTCGTTCTCGGTCATTAAGAGTCTCTTATGCCTTGTTTCTGTCCCTCTTTTTTTTTTTTTTTCTTTTCCTTCTTCTGTTATGGATAATCTTATTGTAGACTGTAAACCAACAAGTGTTCAGAAGACTAATTGTTGTTCTGAACATGGATTTCAAATGAACATCTTGATAATGGATTAAGCTTAGACAAATATGTGAAATGAAATTTTACTCTAACCAAATATCTATAAATAATTAAACCATTTTATTGATAACATGAAAGATGTTAATTTCCTTTGTTTATGAACCTATTTAGAGCAGAAGACAGATTCTATCACAGTGACTATTACTGAGATCCCTCCTCTTTTATGGCCATGTACTTATTTTTATAGGTTGGATAAGAACCAGGTCTTCTTTTTACCAGGATATAATTGAAGAGGTTGATAGTATAACACAGCACAGGTGTGTCATATTTAAGAAGTGTCATTTAATCATGTACAACAAGCTCACTTTTTAGGGACAAAGGCTGTAGTCCATTTGTGGCACTGATGCCTACCAAGCTTTTCCCCAGGAAGCTGGACTGATACCTGTTCTGTGGCTAAAAGGGCTTCTCCCAGCCTTATCGGTATCAAGGAAGATAATTTCTTAGAGGCTAGGAACCTTGGCAAGACAGAAGGACCTCAAGAAAAGGAAAGCTGTCATAATTCAAAATACTGCAGGCAAAACTTGGCAGAGACATTTCTTGGTTTTGGTTTCCTAGTCTTGGAATACAGGAGCTAATAACAGTAAAAAAAAAAATTAAATCTTTGGAGTTTTACTGAAGTGAATGAAGATTCCTTTCTTAATTGTCACATGGAAGTTGAATTCTCTGGTTTTAGTGGTCGTTCAGCATTATCTCTCCCAAGGTTTGCTGACACTTCACAAGAAGGCTATGTGTGCCTATTAATACCTTTTACTGTAACTATGAATGTAAATGAAACAAGACAAACAGAATAGAGCACACAGGATAAAGGTACAAGTTCAGACCCTACTGAGGCCTGAAAGATGGGAAGGAGCAGGTATGCAAAAGTCAGGAGAAAGAATATATTTTTGTTAGAGGGAAGTTTTTGTGCAAAGGTGCTCCTATATGAAAGAGCTTGATTTACTCTGAGATCTCATCAAGATCTTTGGAGTACAGAGAGTATGCAGAAAGTAAAGAAAATGAGAGGTGGGAGGCAGAAGGGGGAGGAGATTGCCACATCATGGAGAGACTTACAGGCCTTGATAGGTAATGTATGTTATTCCAAGTACATTTAGAATCCTCTGAACATTTTTAATCAAGGAAGTGAAATGGCGTGATTAATGTGTTTAAAAGGTCACTTGAGGGGGCACCTGAGTGGCTCAGTCAGTTAAGCATCTACCCTTGGCTCAGGTCACGGTTAGCAAAGAGTCTGCTTCTCCCTTTCCCTTTGCGCTCCCCACCCCCACCCACTCATCAGCTCATGGGCTTGTGTGCTCTCTCTCTCAAATAAATACATAAAGTCTTAAAAAAAAAAGGCCACTGAGAGAGGAGTCAAGATGGCGGAGAAGTAGCAGGCTGAGACTACTTCAGGTAGTGGGAGATCAGCTAGATAGCTTATCTAAAGATTGCAAACACCTACAAATCCAAGAGGAGATTGAAGAGAAGAAGAACAGCAACTCTAGAAACAAAAAATCAACCACTTTCTGAAAGGTAGGACGGGCGGAGAAGTGAATCCAAAGCGACGGGAAGATAGACTGCGGGGGGAGGGGCCGGCTCCCGGCAAGCGGCAGAGCAACGGAGCACAAAATCGGGACTTTTAAAAGTCTGTTCCGCTGAGGGACATTGCTCCAGAGGCTTAACCGGGGTGAAGCCCACGCAGGGTCAGTGTGGCCTCAGGTCCCGCAGGGTCACAGAAGGATCAGGGGTGTCTGAGTGTCGCAGAGCTTACAGGTATTAGAACAGGGAAGCCGGCTACAGAGACAGAGCCGAGGAGTAAGCTCTAAGCTCGGGGTTACCTTGAACCGGTCGCAGCCTCGGTCAGCTCGGAGCGCAGCCGGAGGCAGGGTGACGGGAGTAAATCAGCGCTGTTCTCTGAGGGCGCACTGAGGAGTGGGGCCCCGGGCTCTCGGCTCCTCCAGGCCGGAGACCGGGAGGCCGCCATCTTCATTCCCGCCCTCCGGAACTCTACGGAAAGCGCTCAGGGAACAAAAGCTCCCGAAAGCAAACCCGAGCAGTTTACTCAGCCTGGCCCCTGGTAAGGGCGGTGCAACTCCGCCCGGGGCAAAGACACTTGAGAATCACTACAACAGGCCCCTCCCCCAGAAGATCAACAAGAAGCCCAGCCAGGACCAAGTTCACCTACCAAGGAGTGCAGTTTCAATACCAAGGAGAGCAGCGGAATTCCAAAGGAGGAGAAAGCAAAGCACTGAACTCAAGGCTTTCTCCCCATGATTCTTTAGCCTTGCAGTTAATTTAATTTTTTTTCTTTTTCAATTTATTTTTCTTCTTCTGCTAAATTTTTTAAACTTTAACCCTTTTCTTTTTTAACGTTTTTTAACTAGTTTATCTAATATATATATATTTTTTCCTTTTTATATTTTTTTCTTTATTGGTTTTCTTTTTTTAATTGTTTCTTTCTTTTTTTTTTTTCTTCTTTCTGAACCTCTTTTTATCCCCTTTCTCCCCCCTCACGATTTGGGATCTCTTCTGATTTGGCTAAAGCATATTTTCCTGGGGTTGTTGCCACCCTTTTAGTATTTTACTTGCTCCTTCATCTACTCTTATCTGGACAAAATGACAAGGCGGAAAAATTCACCACAAAAAAAAAGAACAAGAGGCAGTACCAAAGGCTAGGGACCTAATCAATACAGACATTGGTAATATGTCAGATCTAGAGTTCAGAATGACGATTCTCAAGGTTCTAGCCGGGCTCGAAAAAGGCATGGAAGATATTAGAGAAACCCTCTCCGGAGAGATAAAAGCCCTTTCTGGAGAAATAAAAGAACTAAAATCTAACCAAGTTGAAATCAAAAAAGCTATTAATGAGGTGCAATCAAAAATGGAGGCTCTCACTGCTAGGATAAATGAGGCAGAAGAAAGAATTAGCGATATAGAAGACCAAATGACAGAGAATAAAGAAGCTGAGCAAAAGAGGGACAAACAGCTACTGGACCATGAGGGGAGAATTCGAGAGATAAGTGACACCATAAGACGAAACAACATTAGAATAATTGGGATTCCAGAAGAAGAGGAAACAGAGAGGGGAGCAGAAGGTATATTAGAGAGAATTATTGGAGAGAATTTCCCCAATATGGCAAAGGGAACAAGCATCAAAATCCAGGAGATTCAGAGAACCCCCCTCAAAATCAATAAGAATAGGTCCACACCCCGTCACCTAATAGTAAAATTTACAAGTCTTAGTGACAAAGAGAAGATCCTGAAAGCAGCCCGGGAAAAGAAGTCTGTAACATACAATGGTAAAAATATTAGATTGGCAGCAGACTTATCCACAGAGACCTGGCAGGCCAGAAAGAGCTGGCATGATATATTCAGAGTACTAAACGAGAAAAACATGCAGCCAAGAATACTATATCCAGCTAGGCTATCATTGAAAATAGAAGGAGAGATTAAAAGCTTCCAGCACAAACAAAAACTGAAAGAATTTGCAAATACCAAACCGGCTCTACAGGAAATATTGAAAGGGGTCCTCTAAGCAAAGAGAGACCCTAAAAGTAGTAGATCAGAAAGAAACAGAGACAATATACAATAACAGTCACCTTACAGGCAATACAATGGCACTAAATTCATATCTCTTAATACTTACCCTGAATGTTAATGGGCTAAATGCCCCAATCAAAAGACACAGGGTATCAGAATGGATAAAAAAACAAAACCCATCTATATGTTGCCTACAAGAAACTCATCTCAAACCTGAAGACACCTCCAGATTTAAAGTGAGGGGGTGGAAAAGAATTTACCATGCTAATGGACATCAGAAGAAAGCAGGAGTGGCAATCCTTATATCAGATCAATTAGATTTTAAGCCAAAGACTATAATAAGAGATGAGGAAGGACACTATATCATACTCAAAGGAACTATCCAACAAGAAGATCTAACAATTTTAAATATCTATGCCCCTAACATGGGAGCAGCCAACTATATAAACCAATTAATAACAAAATCAAAGAAACACATCGACAATAATACAATAATAGTAGGGGACTTTAACACTCCCCTCACTGAAATGGACAGATCATCCAAGCAAAAGATCAACAAGGAAATCAAGGCCTTAAATGACACACTGGACCAGATGGACATCACAGATATATTCAGAACATTTCATCCCAAAGCAACAGAATACACATTCTTCTCCAGTGCACATGGAACATTCTTCAGAATAGATCACATCCTCGGTCCTAAATCAGGTCTCAACCGTTATCAAAAGATTGGAATCATTCCCTGCATATTTTCAGACCACAATGCTCTGAAGCTAGAACTCAATCACAAGAGGAAATTTGGAAAGAACCCAAATACATGGAGACTAAACAGCATCCTTCTAAAGAATGAATGGGTCAACCAGGAAATTAAAGAAGAATTGAAAAAATTCATGGAAACAAATGATAATGATAACACAACGGTTCAGAATCTGTGGGACACAACAAAGGCAGTCCTGAGAGGAAAATATATAGCGGTACAAGCCTTTCTCAAGAAACAAGAAAGGTCTCAGGTACACAACCTAACCCTACACCTAAAGGAGCTGGAGAAAGAACAAGAAAGAAACCCTAAACCCAGCAGGAGAAGAGAAATCATAAAGATCAGAGCAGAAATCAATGAAATAGAAACTAAAAAAACAATAGAACAAATCAAACGAAACTAGGAGCTGGTTCTTTGAAAGAATTAATAATATTGATAAACCCCTGGCCAGACTTATCAAAAAGAAAAGAGAAAGGATCCAAATAAATAAAATCATGAATGAAAGAGGAGAGATCACAACGAACACCAAAGAAATACAGACAATTATAAGAACATACTATGAGCAACTCTACGCCAACAAATTTGACAATCTGGAAGAAATGGATGCATTCCTAGAGACATATAAACTACCACAACTGAACCAGGAAGAAATAGAAAGCCTGAACAGACCCATAACCAGTAAGGAGATTGAAACAGTCATCAAAAATCTCCAAACAAACAAAAGCCCAGGGCCAGATGGCTTCCCGGGGGAATTCTACCAAACATTTAAAGAAGAACTAATTCCTAGTCTCCTGAAACTGTTCCAAAAAATAGAAATGGAAGGAAAACTTCCAAACTCATTTTATGAGGCCCGCATCACCTTGATCCCAAAACCAGACCAGGATCCCATCAAAAAAGAGAACTACAGACCAATATCCTTGATGAACACAGATGCAAAAATTCTCGCCAAAATACTAGCCAATAGGATTCAACAGTACATTAAAAGGATTATTCACCACGACCAAGTGGGATTTATTCCAGGGCTGCAAGTTTGGTTCAACATCCACAGATCAATTGATGTGATACAACACATTAATAAAAGAAAGAATAAGAACCATATGATACTCTCAATAGATGCTGAAAAAGCATTTGACAAAGTACAGCATCCCTTCCTGATCAAAACTCTTCAAAGTGTAGGGATAGAGGGCACATACCTCAATATTATCAAAGCCATCTATGAAAAACCCACCGCAAATATCATTCTCAATGGAGAAAAACTGAAAGCTTTTCCACTAAGGTCAGGAACACGGCAGGGATGTCCGTTATCACCACTGCTATTCAACATAGTACTAGAAGTCCTAGCCTCAGCAATCAGACAACAAAAGGAAATTAAAGACATCCAAATCGGCAAAGAAGAAGTCAAACTATCACTCTTCGCAGATGATATGATACTATATGTGGAAAACCCAAAAAACTCCACTCTAAAACTGCTAGAACTTGTACAGGAATTCAGTAAAGTGTCAGGATATAAAATCAATGCACAGAAATCAGTTGCATTTCTCTACACCAACAACGAGACAGAAGAAAGAGAAATTAAGGAGTCAATCCCATTTACAATTGCACCCAAAACTATAAGATACCTAGGAATAAACCTAACCAAAGAGACTAAGAATCTATACACAGAAAACTATAAAGTACTCATGAAAGAAATTGAGGAAGACACAAAGAAATGGAAAAATGTTCCATGCTCCTGGATTGGAAGAATAAATATTGTGAAAATGTCTATGCTACCTAAAGCAATCTACACATTTAATGCAATTCCTATCAAAGTACCATCCATTTTTTTCAAAGAAATGGAACAAATAATCCTCAAATTTATATGGAACCAGAAAAGACCTCGAATCGCCAAAGGAATATTGAAAAAGAAAGCCAAAGTTGGTGGCATCACAATTCCGGACTTCAAGCTCTATTACAAAGCTGTCATCATCAAGACAGCATGGTACTGGCACAAAAACAGACACATAGATCAATGGAACAGAATAGAGAGCCCAGAAATAGACCCTCAAGTCTATGGTCAACTAATCTTCGACAAAGCAGGAAAGAATATCCAATGGAAAAAAGACAGCCTCTTCAACAAATGGTGTTGGGAAAATTGGACAGCCACATGCAGAAAAATGAAATTGGATCATTTCCTTACACCACACACGAAAATAGACTCAAAATGGATGAAGGATCTCAATGTGAGAAAGGAATCCATCCAAATCCTGGAGGAGAACACAGGCAGCCACCTCTTCGACCTCAGCCGCAGCAACATCTTCCTAGGAACATCGCCAAAGGCAAGGGAAGCAAGGGCAAAAATGAACTATTGGGATTTCATCAAGATCAAAAGCTTTTGCACAGCAAAGGAAACAGTTAACCAAACCAAAAGACAACTGACAGAATGGGAGAAGATATTTGCAAATGACATATCGGATAAAGGGCTAGTGTCCAAAATCTATAAAGAACTTAGCAAACTCAACACCCAAAGAACAAATAATGCAATCAAGAAATGGGCAGAAGATATGAACAGACATTTCTGCAAAGAAGACATCCAGATGGCCAACAGACACATGAAAAAGTGCTCCACATCACTTGGCATCAGGGAAATACAAATCAAAACCACAATGAGATACCACCTCACACCAGTCAGAATGGCTAAAATTAACAAGTCAGGAAATGACAGATGCTGGCGAGGATGCAGAGAAAGGGGAACCCCCCTACACTATTGGTGGGAATGCAAGCTGGTGCAACCACTCTGGAAAACAGCATGGAGGTTCCTCAAAATGTTGAAAATAGAGCTACCCTATGACCCAGCAATTGCACTGCTGGGTATTTACCCTAAAGATACAAACGTAGTGATCCGAAGGGGCACGTGCACCCGAATGTTTATAGCAGCAATGTCTACAATAGCCAAACTATGGAAAGAACCTAGATGTCCATCAACAGACGAATGGATAAAGAAGAGGTGGTATATATACACAATGGAATACTATGCAGCCATCAAAAGAAATGAAATCTTGCCATTTGCGACGATGTGGATGGAACTAGAGGGTATCATGCTTAGCGAAATAAGTCAATCGGAGAAAGACAACTATCATATGATCTCCCTGATATGAGGGAGAGGAGATGCAACATGGGGGGTTAAGGGGGTAGGAGAAGAGTAAATGAAACAAGATGGGATTGGGAGGGAGACAAACCATAAGTGACTCTTAATCTCACAAAACAAACTGAGGGTTAATGGGGGGAAGGGGGTTGGGAGAGGGGGGGTGGGATTATGGACATTGGGGAGGGTATGTGCTATGGTGAGTGCTGTGAAGTGTGTAAACCTGGCAATTCACAGACCTGTACCCCTGGGGATAAAAATATATTATATGTTTATAAAAAAATTAAAAAAAATAAAAGGCCACTTGGTTCCCATATAAAAACAAATGAGAAGGTACAAGCATGGTGCACATAACACATTTAGCATAAGGGGATTTACCTTTGAAACTTAACTCACCAAAATACATATTTCAGCAACAACAGCTACAATCACTGAATTCCTAAATTATATAAATAATAACAAGAATATTTCCAGTTCATGGAGCACTTTCCTATACATAATTTAATTTGACCCAGAGGGAGGTCACAGATTAGTAGGACAGCTTTATAGTTATAGAAATAAGGTCTTTGAGCCTTGACTCAATGCTCAACATTATGTAACTAGTAAACCAATGATCTGAATTCTCAGTCAAGCCATTTTACTATTATATGAATTCACCTGATAATCTCAGATCTCATATCTACTAGAACTTTGCTTTTCATTAGGCATTGTTCAATAATATAGGAATAGTATTATAATAAAAATAAGGCTGTGATATATTTTTACCTATACTTACAATATCCCTCTAAAAGTCAAGCCAGAAATAACTATATATATAATGTACATATATATAACTATATTTATATATGTACCTACATATTCTATATAGAAATAACTATATTTCTATTTTATAGTGAGGACTTGAGTGGAGGAAAAAAAGATGGAGTATCTTTATTCAAGGTTACACAGCTAGCTAATAAAATAGATAACATCAGGATTAGAACAGAGGTCTCCTGAACAAAGTCCAGGCCTTTACCATCAGAGCTGGCTTTTCTTGGAGCTAATGTATTCTTTTCCCAGACTTACCTTTTAAAAAAATAATAGAAGATTTTTAGTTTTGGTCACATTTCTTGATTTTTGACAATTATATTAAGTGTTAAACTTTGAACATTCTTACACAATAATTTCATGTAGAAATTAAATGTGGACACCTACAAAACTCATGTTAAAACAGACCACAGCTGCTCATAGAAATAACAACCACTAGCAGAGTAGTCACGATCATAAACATACTAGCACCAATGCTTTTGGAATCTTCTTGTTTATTATACAAATTCTAAGCATTTTGCACATCTCAGTTCATTTACCTCTTGCAAGGGTTGCCCTGTTGTTCATGTGGTCCCACTTGTCTGTTTTTTATTTTGTTGCTTGTACTTTAGGTATTGTACTCAAAAAGTCATCGCTAAGACCCATGTCAAGCAGCTTTTTTCCTATGTTTTCTTCTAGGAGTTTCATGGTTTCAGATCTTACATTTAATTCTTTAATCCACTTTGAGTTAATTTTTGTGAGTGGTGTAAAATGTGGGTCCAGTCTCATTTTTTCACATAGCAAGGATGTGGGGAAAAAAGGAACCCTTTTGCACTGTTGGTGGGAATGGAAATTGATGGAGCCATTATGGAAAACAGTATGGAGTTTCCTTAAAAAAGTGGAAAATAGAATTACCCTATGACCAGCAATTCCACTTCTGGGAAACTATCTGAAGGAAACAAAAACACTAATTCAAAAAGATATCTGCACCTCCATGTTCATTGCAGTATTATCTACAATAGCCAAGACATGGAAACAACCTAGGTGTTCATAAATGAATGAATGGATAATGAAGTTGGGATATGTATGTATATGCATATCCCAACTTGTGTGTGTGTGTGTGTGTGTGTGTGTGTGTGTGTGTATAATTCACCCATGAGGAAATCCTACCATTTGCAACAACATGGATGGATCTTAAAGGCATTGTGCTGAGTGAAATAAGTCAGACAAATATTGTGTGATCTCATTTATATGTGGAAACTAAAAAAGAAAAAAAAAGACTCTGGTAATGCAGTCAGTTTGCAGCCAGTCATCCCAAAGGTTCCTATCATCAAGGCATAGAAATCTTTGCTTTTCCTTTTTTAAAAGTTTTTATTTAAATTCCAGTTAGTTTACAGTGTAGTATTAGATTCAGGTGTACAATTTAGTGATTCAGCACTTATATACAAAACCTGGTACTCATCACAAGTATGCTCCTTAATCCCCATCACCTATTTCACCCATCCCCTGACCCACCTCTCCTCTGGTTACCATCAGTTTGCTCTCTAGGGTTAAGAGTTTCTTATGGTTTGCCTCTCTCTTCTCCCTGCCTTGCTCATTCTTTTGTTTCTTAAATTCTGCATATGAGTGAAATAATATGGCATTTGTCTTTTTCTGGCTGATTTATTTTACTTAGCATAATAATTTCTAGCTCCATCCACATCATTGCAAATGGCAAGATTTCATTCTTTTTTATGGCTGAGTAATATTCCCATGTGTGTGTATGTATCACCTCTTTACCCATTCAACTGTTGATGGACATTAAGATTCTTTCCATAACCTAGCTGCTATAAATATCAGAGTGTATGTATACCTTCAAATTAGTGTTTTGTATTATTTGGGTAATTACCTAGTAGTGCAATTGCTAGGTCATAGGGTAGTTTTATTTTTAACTTTTTTGAGGAGCCTCCATACTGTTCTCCAGAGTAGCTACCCCAGTTTGCATTCCCACTAACAGTGAGAGAGAGTTCCCCTTTCTCCATATCCTTGCCAAAACTTGTTGTTTCTTGCGTTGCTGATTTTAGCCATTCTGACAGGTGTGAGGTGATATTTTATTACGGTTTTGATTTGTGTTTCTCTGATGATGAATGATGTTGAGTATCTTTTCATGTGTCTGTTGGCCACCTATATGCCTTCTTTGGGAAAGTGTCATTCATATCTTCTGCCTGTTTTTAAATTGGATTATTTGGTGTTTTTTGGGGTGTTGAATTTAATAAATTCTTTATAGATTTTGGATACTAGCCCTTTATCTGATAAGACATTTGGAAATATCTTCTCTCATTCCATTTGCCTTTTAGTTTTGTTGCCTTTGCTGTGCAGAAGCTTTTTATTTTGATGAAGTTCACTTTTGAACTCCATCAAACAGTTCATTTTTGCTTTTGTCTCCCTTGCCTTAGGGGACATAACTAGTAAAAAGTTGCTGCAGCCAATGTCAAAGGGGATACTGCCTATGTTCTTCTCTAGGATTTTAATGGTTTCATTTTCTCACCTTTAGGTCTTTCATCCATGTTCAATATGTTTTTGTGTATGCTGTAACAAAGGGGGCCAGTTTATTTCTTTTGCATGTTGCTGTCCAGTTTTCCTAGCACCATTTGTTGAAGAGATTGTCTTTTTCCCATTGCACATTTTTTCCTGCTTTTCCAAGATTAACTGACCATAGAGTTGTGGGTTCATGTCTGAGTTTTTCTATTCTGTTCCATTGATCTACATGTCTATTTTTCTGCCAGTATCCTTTTTTCAAGAAAAAATAATTAACTAATTAATTAATTTAATATTGTGCCTCCACTGTGAAATTGCCAAGGGCTTGGGAGAGAGTTTGCATAAAATTTCGTATGAACCATATCCTTCACCTTGGCTGTTAGTGAATGTGTAACCTTGTCTCCAGGCCAGATAAATGCTCTCACAGGTGCACATAGCAGGGCCCACAAACAAACTTACCTTCACACCTTCTTGGCTCTCCCTTGAGCTTCCCCCACATCTTAAGTCTCACCCTGCAGAAATTCAGCAAAGTGAGCAAAAAGAGCCAGAAAAGAAGAATAAAAGAAGAATATTGGAGATGAAAATAGAATTACCACATGCCCTTATTTGGGAGCTGTACTATACTGTGTCCAGAGAAGACTGGCCTCAGCAGCAGGCACCTAGCATTTTCTCTTGAGATGCCCAAGGACCTAATGCAGAAATGCTGCAGAAATGCTGCACTGCAGTGGCACAAGAGTCTAGCAAGCTAGAAGCTAGAAGCTATTTCTTACATTATTTTGGTTTTATGTGTCCTTCTATACCTTTCACTATTTCTGGTGTTGTCAGATAAAAGAGTGTCAACCATGAGATCTTACCTGTGTCTAAGCCATGTGTGATGTAAGTCCAATGCTTTTAATGTCCCCAGTGGCCTGGAGTAAAGGTGTATCCCGTGAAGGCACATGTTTTAGGTAATTTACAGGCATAACACTGCCCTATGGTCAGGCCTACAACAGGTACACTGATGTTCCTTTTACATTAAGAGAACAGAACTACTTCCTTCCTTAGCTCAGCTAGGAAAGTGAAAGTCAGTTGCTGATTTGTGAAACAATTTGATAATTGACATATAATTTTCCCCCACATTTTTATTGTGAAAAATTTCCAATACACCTACAAGTTAACGAAATAGTACATAAGTGTTCCAAAACTCTACACTTAGACCAAACAGTTATTAACATTTTACCCGATTTGCTTTTTATCTCTTCCTCTCTTTTGGTGAACCATTTCAGAGTAAGTTGCAGAAAAGCCACAAATATAGGTACCCAGCACTTATTTCCAGAACAGAAAATCGTCTGATGTAACTACAATAAAATGATCATATCTAGTAAAACTAATACTAGTTCTATAATACCATCTAATATTAATCCATATCCAAATTTCCCCTCTTGTCCTAAAGAGCCAATCAATTTCAGGCATTGCACTTGGCTGCTATATCTCTTTGATAACTTTCTTCCTAGAATAGCTCTATCTTTAATAATTTTTTAAATTCATATGTCACTTGTTTTTGAAAAGACCAGGTCAGGTGTCTTCTAGAATGTCCTGTATTCTCTGTCGGACTGACTTTTTTCATGGTGTCATTTCACTGGACTACTAACCCCCATATCTTCTGCAACCTTCAATTTAAAATTAGAGACTTGATTATACTCAGATTAACATTTTTGGCAAGAAATATCATACATACTACTGAACACTTCATACTGCACCTGTCATAATGTCTAGGCAGCTCCAGTACTGAAGATGTTAAATTTAGTGCCCAGGAGGAAGTGACAACTACAAGCTTTTTCCTTGTAAAGGCACAATAATTATAATTAATAGTAGACTGTGAGATGGTTCTTGGGCACCAGGTGACTATATTGCTTCCCGCAATCTTTTACCTAATGATTACAATATATGCACACACACATATGTATATGTATATATATATACACTTGATTTTTGAGGATAGTTTTAGGTTCACAGCAACATTGAACATAAAGTAAGGAGAATGATCACTGGATTGTATGGTAAGAGTACGTTGAGTTTTGTGAGGAACTGCCAGACTTCCTTTCAAAGTGGCTGTAGCATCTTGCATTCCCATGAGCTATGAATCAGGGGAACTGTTGCATCACATCCAGGACTGGCCTTGTCAGTGTCAGACTGGCCAGGACTGGGCCTTGTCAGTGCCCTACTCTGTAGTCATTATAATAGGTGTTTGGCACACTGGGCTATTTTAACATCCACGTTTGACCCTTGCCTGAATTGATGATTACACTGGGGATTGCAAAATGGTGATTTTCTTTTTTTTTTTTTTAATTAATTATTTATTTATTTGACAGACAGAAATCAGAAGTAGGCAGAGAGAGGCAGGCAGAGAGAGAGGAGGAAGCAGTCTCCCTGCTGAGCAGAGATTCCGATGCGGGGCTCGATCCCAGGACCCTGGGATCATGACCTGAGCCGAAGGCAGAGGCTTTAACCCACTGAGCCACCCAGGTGCCCCAAATGGTGATTTTCTAAGTAAGCTTTTCCCCACCTATATTTATTAATTGATCTTCTTCTGAAACAGTAAACATTTTGCTGTGTTTTTTAGAAAACATCTCTTTCATGATAAAGAATTCTAAAGAAAAGTGATTCTCTTGGCCTTGTAGATTTACCATGCTTTGTGCCCCGCTGGGGCTCACAGAAAACTACAAAAGTGACTGTCTCTCCATTATTTTTTGTATTCCCCCAGAATCTAGACGGTGCCTTACATATAGCAAGCACTCAGTAATTTTTTTAAAAATTCAATTAAAAAAAATACTTCCTTATTTTAGAAAGAGAGCAGGGAAAGGGGCAGAGGGAGAGGGAAATAGAATCCTCTAGCTGACTCCCCGTTGAGCATGGAGCCTGACATGGAGTTCAAACCCAGGACCCTGATATCATGATCTGAGCTGAAATCAAGAGTCAGATGCTTAACCAATTGTGCCACCCAGGCTCCACTCAGTAATTTTTTTTAATTGAATTAAACTCAATAATGATCTTCAAATGTTATTATAGATATAGCTAATGAACTCTCAATGTATTTTCAAGGTCTTGGAAAATAGGAAATGATATGAATTAAATACATTATGTAAGAAGATAAATATTTTTAAGTATAATAACTATAAAACTCAGAGTATGGTACATCATATTTTAGATTGTTTATCAGATTGTAATTACTGGTTTACATGTCTCTCTCCTCCACAGAGCTATGAATTTCTTAAGGGAAAAGACTGGCCCAATTCACTTTGATATAATGCATCGACCACAATGTATAATTCATAGTCAGTTCTTTATAAATATTTGATGAATCCGTGAAATAAAGAGGTAAGATTGACTCAACTGTTGAGCAATTACTTTGCAGTAGGCACTGCTCCTTAAATTTAGATACGTGAACATGACTTTGTTCTGGGACTAGTGTGATAGCTCCCCAAAGTCATGAGGATTCCAGGCTCCTTCTGACCTTCCAGTCTGTCTTTTTAGTCCCTGGCTGCCTTCCTCAGGGGGCATAATGTGGTTGCTGGTGTTTCAACTATCACATTGGAGTTCTACCCAGGGAGAAGGGGAAAGTAACAGGCAAAAAGGGTATTTCCACGGACACCTCTTTCTTCTACTTCTGTTTACATGTTCATGGCCACTCCTATGTGCATGAGAAACTGGGAAATGCCATCTTTTAGCTGGCTATATTGCCCCTCCAGGAAAATTAGCCTTCTGTTACCAAGTAGGAAGGGGATAGTGTTCTGGCAGAATCAATTTGGCCCCAATTTTTCTGATTCTTTTATCTTGAAATTTTTAGTAAAGTTGTCTTAACTCTAGTTTAATTTATCCTAATTTCTCTTTTGATATGGTTTTGTGGAGACAGTACTTTGATACAAACATACATGTATATACACTTGTTTATATATGTATACCTACATATACATGTACATGAATGTCTATATGATGCACTTACATTCACTAGGTATACACATAGATATATACGTACTTATACATATGCATATTACAAACATGTATATATATTTGTATCCATTATGTAAGTACATGCTAACATAGATTCATGTATTTCTGTCAGGCTTTCTGTGAGTTCTTTTCGACTCTCTGGGATTAATGTTGAGATGAGAGGTGAAGGATGAGAAACCATGAATGCATAATCATTGATTAGACAGAGCTCTGGTCTGTGGGGTCCAGGGGTGGTTCTGATTAGCAAGCTACTAGGCATTCTTACTCAGGTACTGCTTATTTATTCAGTAGTTACTGAATTCGCACATTATCATTTTGCTCAATAATTCTGTTGTAATCAGAGTTACTGGAGCATCACCTGGCTACCCTGGGGGTTTGTGTGAGGTGAGGCAGCTCTTGGGATGTCTACCACCCAGCTCTGGAGGAGACCTGAGTTTAGTGAGGAGGGATCTTTTGTACCTCTGGACGTTGCTGACCAGAAAGGGTGAGCACAGACTGATGGGCTGTCTGCATTTCTCTTTCTGCCTTTCATATCTTTGTCCACAGATGCCTGTCCTTAAAACCCTATTCCTTCAAAGAGACTTCTCCTTTACCACTGACATCTTAACCATCAATTAACCATGGCCCACCTATATTCCACACTCTCAATGAGCCATAAGACCCAAGTGCACAACCAACTCTTTAAATTAACCAAAAATTGATTTATCTTAGTTCTCAAGCCTCCATTTTTAATGATAGCAGATAATTAACTTGACCAATTTGAAGTGATTCCCTATTTCTTCTAGGTTAAAGCTTAGTCTTTTTTTTAGAAGTTTAATTCACCAATTCTTTTATTTTTTAAGATTTTATTTATTGATTTGTATGTGTGAGAGAGAAAGCACAGAAGGAGAGGGAGAGGGAGAAGCAGGCCCCCCACTGAGCAGGGAGCCCACTGTGGGGCTTGATCCCAGGACCCTGGGAGCATGACCTGAGCCTAAGGCAACGCTTAACCAACTGAGCCACCCAGGTGATGCAAAGCCTAGTCTTTTTTGAATACTCAGTTCAAAATACTGCATCCTGCTCACAACTTTGGGCTGTATTACAATGCTATAGGGAGCCATGGATCCTCTCCATGGGTAAGTTTCTCTCTGGCTTTTGCACCAGAGTGACTCCCCTTTTTATTCTTGTGAGCTTCTACCCCATGGTGTCTCCTGCTGCATTCTCTACTTGGGTCTGTTTCCCGGGGCCAGCGCATACCTGTCACTCTACCTCCTGTTGCCCAGCATCCTGCTGGACCCTCAGTCCATACTTGAATTTCTCTAGCTGATTGCCAAATATTTATTTCAGCAGTTTATCCAGATTGAGATCCAATAAAAATGATACAGTGCATCTGTTGCTTTGTGTTTGAGTCTTTTTAAGTTCAGCACAGACCCTATATTGGTAAAGAATAATTAATGTTAGATATTACAGCTGACAAAGACTTCCATTTAACCTGCTTAATTCAACAAAGGTTGGGTGGCCCTCTCCCACCTTGCACTTGGCCATCTGGATCTGGATGATGGTCTCCAAGGAAGGAATGGAGAAGGGCCACTGGCTCTTAACTGTCTTGGCCCGGAATTGACATCCCTCACAATCCTTTACCCACAACTAGCTGCGTGGTCCCAACCCAAGGACAAAGGAAGTTGGATATGTAGGGAAGCACTTGGAATTATAATGAGCATATCCCTGCCATGAGCTTCTCCCCTTTTAAAGGCCCCAACACCAGCATGTTGAAGAGGCATGGGTGCTAACCTGTGGGTTGCATGTCTTTGAATATTTCTGGTTTCTTCCTTATGGTGCAATTTAGGTTGTTCTACCTATGGCATTTTCTATAAACTGAAAGTTAGATATAAAAGCTGAAGGATTAATGTTCATCATTTTTATTTAGATGATAGTTAATGTGTATTTTGCTTTGCATCACTTCAGGAAATTTAAATATTGAATTAGTTTAGATTATAATGCCAAGATTGCCTGTTGGATCAGCATAATGAGCATCTGGTAACTTTATTTGATGGCTACATTTTCACATTTATGTGCAGTAATCTATGCACTTAATACATTTAATACTGACGTATTCCTTGTATGAGTCAATAATCTCATTAGGTGTTACGGATGATGATATTCTAATTTGATTGTTCCTTCTACCCTGTTAGCTCGTCTTCTTCTGTAAAGATCTATCTTTATTTGGTTTCCTTGAAATACAGTGGCTACTGGAAATGCTCAGAATTAGTCACATGGTCTTGTCTGCCTGTGGGAAGGCTGGATGTCAAGTTTCCTATGTACTATGGAAAGAGGTGAGCAACAGTTATAGGTGAGCAATGCATTCTCTTAGTTGCATCTTCTAACTGGTTGTTTACATGTACATTATGATATTAGTTTCTTTGTCAACTTTCTCTCTTATTACCTTGGTGAATTTTCTGACTGTAGCTTTTCAGTCGATATTCTTGCATTCGTATCATCTGTAAAGAGGCATAGTTTTACCTCTTCCTTTTCAATCCTTATACTTGCAATTTTTCTTGTCAAATGCATTTGACTGATGCCTCCAGGACAGTGTTGAATAGTACTGGGCATTCTTGCCTTATTCCTGCCTACTGTGCTTTCCCATTAGATTGGATGCCTCGTCAACAATCCTTGCCTGTTCAGACATGCATATGACCTAAGCCAGTGATCACTGGCAGCCATCCTCCATCCCACCTTCATGATGGATGTTGCTAGCGGTCGTCTACTGAACTCTGACTTGGCCTAGAACCTTGTCAGATCTTTCTAGATATTAATCTCATATGACAACTAGGGTAAAGTCTATATTCCATCCATACCAGAACCAAAAATGTACCTTCAAATATTGTATTTGATGAGTCATATGATATAGTCCAGAAGACACAGCAAAGTATAATTTTGACAACGACACAACCACCAGATTTATTTTTAAAAATATTAATTCATGGTGGTGTTCAGGTGTTGTGCTTTGTAACAAACACAGTCATCTTTCAGAACTTTGGGTGTAATTTCAATGACTGAATATATGTGAGCCAGTTATGTCGGGTCAGGTTTCCTTCCTAGCCTCCCCTCTCTATCTTGCTCCCACAACATATCCTGAGATGGGAAGGTCCTCTGCCCAATTCTAGCTGAGCTTCCATCTCCTCCAAATAGTACACAGAAACACTGCCTTTTCTGACTTATTTTCTGAATCATATTTTTTCCTTGTATTGATAATTAACTCTAAATTAAAAATATGCATTTCCTTCCAACCAGTTTGGAAGCCATTCATTTACTCAACAAATATTTTTCAAATACCTGTTTTCTTGAGAACTGTGTGCTAATCTCCTGGGATACAGCTAGGACGAAGCACTAAAGATTTTTTTTCTTAGAAGTTTAGTGAAAGACAAATAGAAAACTAATTGAGCAAAACTAATTTCAATTATATGTGACAGAAGAAAGATGTAGTGTATCAGAGAACCTAGAATAGATCTTACCTAGTAAGATTTATATACTTTGTTACCCTGTAGCATTTTTCACATGATGGGAATACAATAGTTATTTATTAACTATTTGTGAGCAAATCAGAAATTATGTCATTGATAAAGCACATAAAACCTAATTCTTATCAAATGGAAGAAAAGTGATGATAGATTTAAAGATAAATATTTTTAGTTTCTTATACCTAAAAAAAGTTTCGGGTGTGTGGATACGTAGTTTCCTTTTACTTTTTGGAATTTACTGAAATATGTCCTATGATTCGGAAATGGGATTGTAGGGCAGTGTTAGATCCTTTGAGGTTATGTGGTCTTTTGCCAGAAGGTTATCAAACCAGATTAAAGTTCATAGTCAGATAAAGCAAACAGGAAGAAACAGCATTTGTTAATACATTGGCACAGAGAACTTGAAAGGACAATTAACAATTTGGGCTGTTGTGAAATTTTCATAATTGCCCAAGTCATTTTTGAAATTCTTACAACATACTATGTACAAGGTTAATTGTAACAAATGTATCTTGCTGGAACTAGTTAGACTAAAATAATAGTGGTAGTAGAGAATTAAGTAAAACTCATCTTCAAAAAATATTTTAGCTGACCAAAGAAATGTACATCTGATTTGCTTTAATAAAATTTACAAAGGAGCCTCTCCCTTATCAGAATACTAGCCTTTGTATTTATATAGTATCCTATTTTATATAGGGCATGAAGAGTTTGTGAAACTAAAATAAAGACACTGATTGCATGAATGCTCAAAATGAGATTGATTACTACCACCTCCACCTAATTGACCAAAAATGTACCTGGAGCTTGGGGATATCATGCATAGGTCACATAGGTGACTCAGTGCTGGACCCAGTGCTCTCACTCACAGCCTGGTATTCTTTCCACCACAATGCATGTGGAAAATTTGCACAATTAAATATCTATAACATTTTTTAAAATAGCTATAGGTCAAAACAACTGTAATAGAACAAAATCCATTTAAGAGAAACATGTGGCAGGATATAGCATTCTTTAGCAATGCAGAAGATCTGGTAAACCAAGGCACCCACCAGAGAGTTATGTTGCATTAAAATAATCCACTAAAATTACTGCATGTGTGTTTTTATTCAGAAAATATGAATCACTTTCCTGGGGTTGAGTATGCTTTTCATGAGGAGATTCAAATGTTTTTATAATATATTTTGATGTGCTCTGCTCTAAGAACTGAACGATAGACTCAGAGTAGATTTCAGATGAGTGGCCTTGTTCCCTCTAAGCACAATGTATTGGTCACAATTCTGGGCAACTGAAGAATTTCACATCCCCTCTGATGCCACAGTGATCTCACCAGTTACATTTTTCTAGATTCTTGACCAGTGTGGCTATGTAAATGGTTAATCTTACAGAATAATCTGGTCTGACTGCAGGTGCTAGCCCCATCATGGTTACTGGTTTCCTACTGTCTTTTCTTTTCCTCCAATCTCAAGAATTTCTTTTTTCTTTTCTTTCTCTTTATTTTCTTTTTCTCTCAGTATATTATGTCACTTTTTAATTTAATTTAATTTAATTAATAATTTATTTTTGTGTATTAGAGATCTCATCATTGTTTGCTGGGTCTCAGTAACTGTATGTTTATAGCCCCAGCAGTAAACACTCAAATTAGGATAATTCAAGTGGAGCTGAATAGAGTGTATTTACAGAAGTGTGGGTAGGTCTTGAGAAAATCACAAGGGAGAGTACAATACCAACTGTATGAAAACAGCAGATGACTTTGCCACCTTAGGTCTAGAGGAACAAAGGAGTGCATTACCAGAGTTAAAGTCAGAGAAGCTGTATGAAGATGGGCTGTCCTCTTAAATCTGTTTTTTTTTTTTCAATTTATTTATTTGTCAGAGAAAGAGAGATCAAAAGTAGGCAGAGAGAGTGGGGGGGGGGAAGCAGGCTCCCTGCTGAGCAGAGAGCCTGATGCGGGGCTCTATCCCAGGACCCTGAGATCATGACCTGAGCTGAAGGCAGAGGCTTAACCCACTGAGCCACCCAGGTGCCCCTGTTCTCTTAAATCTGAAACCTTTAATCCAGGGGCCCAGTTAGCCTGTGCAACCCTGCAGGGTGGAAGCTGGAGGTATAAATAATCCAGCACTTACTTTCTAGTCCCCTAGTTCTTCTACTCAGTGAAACCCAATGGGAAGCCAGAGAGCAATGCAACACATTGATTTCATCTATGCTTCCTGGGTACACAGAGCAAAGTGGAGAAGATGGAGGGAAAATGGAAAATATCCAGTACAGAGGCTATTTACCAGACACTCACAAGCCTATAACAAAATCTGGCTACTTTCAGAGAGGTAAACTGTGGCCATCAGTTCAGGTGAAGCTTGAGTGTTTTAACACAATGACTTCTGAATTTTGGTACAGTTTGTTTTGCCTCAATTCCCAACTTCTGGCCCTCCTGTAGTCACCAGCCCCCCTTCTGTATCTGGTGATTGATTTTGGTTTTCTTACCTAGTACTGCCAGTTTGAAGACCTTTTCAATCAGGCACAGCCTAGAAGATGCTTAATAAATCTGATAAAGAAATGAATAATCTTAACTACCTTGATTCTCTCTTGACTAATCTTCTGTTCAAACTGTCTCTGGTTTGATCAGCAGTCTTTATTCCTATATTCCAGGTTCTTCCTTGGTTAATGATGCTAACTGCCTTCCTTAGGTTATATGGTTTTATTCATTTCCTACCCTGATTGGGTGAAAGAAATAACTTCTGTGCAAGATGCACCTGAGTAGACCAAAGTCCAGACAACATTGGCTTTTCCTTTAAGAATTTTTACCACCTACCCCAAATTCCCACTTTTGGAAACATATTTTCAGTGCTATTATGTTAACAAGTCTTTATTTGGTCTATGCTGTGGCTCATATTTAACTCTCTCCTGTACATTTTGAGATCATTTTAGTGCTTATCACTTCCTTATGCTGGACAGGAATTCCTTTCTGAGCTTTTAAAGTTGGAAAAATGTTAAAACCTCTCATAAGAAGTGAGAGACTGGGATATGGGTTGTAATGTACAAACCTCACATCTTTTTTTTTTTTTTTAAGATTTATTTTTTGACTTGAGAGAGAGAGAGAGGACATGCAAGCCCAGGGAGGAGCACACAGAAAGGGAGGGACTCTCAAGCAGACTCCCTTCTGAACCCAGAGCCTGATGCAGGGCTTGATCCCACAACCCCGAGATCATGACCTGAGCCAAAAACAAGAGTTGGTTGCTCAACCAACTGAGCCGCCAAGAGCCCCAAACCTCACATCTTTTAATACTGAATTTCCAGTTTTAATGAACTAGAAGGAAGGTCTAGAGTTGACTTCTTTTTTTTTTTTTTGACAGAGATAGAGATCACAAGTAGGCAGAGAGGCAGGCAGAGAGAGAGAGAGAGAGAGAGAGGAAAGCAGGCTCCCTGCTGAGCAGAGAGCCCGATGCAGGACTCAATCCCAGGACCCTGAGATCATGACCCGGGCCGAACGCAGAGGCTTAACCCACTGAGCCACCCAGGTGCCCTAGATTTGACTTCTTGATGGATTGGTTAATGGACTGAGTCAAGTTCCAGTTGTCCTTTCAGCTCTTCCTGGGACCTGGGTTAACACCTGAGGTTGTGCTCTAGGGAAGGCTTGGGGCTCATGGTTGATTCCATGTAGCGTTAGACAACTTGGATGCTTTAGGAAGAGCAGTACATGTATGCAAGAGCCCTGGAAAGCATGCTTATGGATTGTGGCCAGATTTCACTTCTAAGATGTGTTGAGTGATGTGTCTCTGAGGCAAACAAATGAAAGAAGTAGTTGATTCACACAGCTATGCCTACTTGTGTTCTTTTTGCTATGGAAAGACATAATCACAAACCCTGGAAGTGGATTGCTTAGGTTAGAATGCTGGTACTCCAGTGACTAACTTTGTAATTTGGTAAAAGTTACCTAACTTTTACTCCTCTAAATGAGGTGATAGTATTACCCAATTAATATGTTTGCTGTGAGAGAAAATGAGGTAATATAGGTAAAGTGCTTAACAGTGTTTAGCATAGAGATAAAAGTCCTGAAAAGAAAATTAATAAAAATCAGTGAGCTGTGAGACAACTTCAAAAAGGAAAATGTATCTGTATTTGGAATCTCCAAAGGAAGAGGGTAGGGGTAAAATAAAATATTTGAAGATGTATTGGCCAAAAATCATCCAAATCTTGTGAAAACTACAAACCCATGGGCTCAATGAATGCAGCAAGCCCCAATCACAAGAAAAATGAATAAAAATATACCAAAGCATATCATAATCAAATTACTGTAAACTAGTTGTAGAGAAAAATTCTTAAAAGAAGACAGAGGACACAAAAACAGATACATAGATCAATGGAACACAATAGAGAGCCCAGAAATAGACCCTCAACTCTATGGTCAACTAATCTTTGACAAAGCAGGAAAGAATGTCCAATGGAATAAAGACAGTGTCTTCAACAAATGGTGTTGGGAAAATTGGACAGCCACATGCAGAAAAATGAAACTGGACCATTTTCTTACACCACACATGAAAATAGAATCAAAATGGATGAAGGACCTCAATGTGAGAAAGGAATCCATCCAAATCCTGGAGGAGAACACAGGCAGCAACCTCTTTGACTCAGCCATAGCAACTTCTTCCTAGAGACATCACCAAAGGCAAGGGAAGCAAGGGCAAAAATGAACTATCGGGACTTCATCAAGATCAAGAGCTTTTGCACAGCAAAGGAAACAGTCAACAAAACTGAAAGACAACTGACAGAATGGGAGAAGATATTTGCAAACAACATATCAGATAATGGGATAGTATCCAAAATCTATAAAGAACTTAGCAAACTCAACACCCAAAGAACAAATAATCCAATCAAGAAATGGGCAGAAGACATGACAGACATTTCTGCAAAGAAGACATCCAGATGGCCCACAGACACATGAAAAAATGCTCCACATCCCTCAGCATCAGGGAAATACAAATCAAAACCACAATGAGATACCACCTCACACCAGTCAGAATGGCTAAAATTAACAAGTCAGGAAATGACAGATGCTGGCGAGGATGCAGAGAAAGGGGAACCCTCCTACACTGTTGGTGGGAATGCAAACTGGTGCAACCACTCTGGAAAACAGCATGGAGTTTCCTCAAAAAGCTGAAAATAGAGCTACCCTACGACCCAGCAATTGCACTACTGGGTATTTACCCTAAAGATACAAATGTAGGGATCCGAAAGGTTACGTGCACCCAAATGTTTATAGCAGCAATGTCCACAATAGCCAAACTATGGAAAGAACCTAGATGCCCATCAAGAGATGAATGGATAAAGAAGAGGTGGTATATATATATATATAATGAAATACTATGCAGCCATCAAAAGAAATGAAATCTTGCCATTTGCGACGACGTGGATGGAACTAGAGGGTATTATGCTCAGTGAAATAAGTCAATCAGAGAAAGACAACTATCATATGATCTCCCTGATATGAGGAAGTGGAGAAGCAACATGGGAGTCTTGGGGGGTAGGAAAAGAATAAATGAAACAAGATGGGATTGGGAGGGAAACAAACCAAAAGAGACTCTTAATGTCACAAAGCAAACTGAGGGTTACTGGGGGAAGGGGATTAGGGAGAGGGTGGTTGGGTTATGGACATTGGGGAGGGGATGTGCTCTGGTGAGTGCTGTAAAGTGTGTAAACCTGGCGATTCACAGACCTGTACCCCTGGGGCTAATAATACATTATATGTTAAAAAAAAAAAAAAAAAAGAAGAAGAAGAAGCCAGAGGGGAAAAATGCCATCTTATATACAAAGGAACAAAAGAGGGATGACAGCACACTGACTGTAAGAAGCACATACTCATAGAGATAGTGAAGTAATATTCTTCAAATACATAAAGAAAAAAGAAACCTGGGGCACCTGGGTGGCTCAGTGTGTTAAGCCTATGCCATCTGTTCAGGTCATGATCCCAGGTTCCTGGGATGGAGCCCCGCATCCGGCTCTCTGCTCAGTGGGGAGCCTGCTTCCTGCCCCACCCCCCGTCTGCCTCTCTGCCTAGTTGTGATCTCTGTCAAATAAATAAATAAAATCCTAAAAAAAACCAAAAACATCAAACTAGAGTTCTACACCTAGTGAAAATATCTTTCAAAAACAAAGGCAAAGTACTTTTTCAGACATACAAAAGGTAAAAGAATTCATTACCACCATACAAGTACTAGAAAAAAATGTAAATCAATCATAGAAGTCCTGCACACCAAAAGAAAATGATGCCACATGGCAATCTGACTCTACACAAAAGAATAAATGTTATGGAAATAAACATTTTTCCTTTCTTATTTTCCTTACGAGGTAATTGATACAGTAAAGCACCAATAGTAATAATGAATTATAGGGTTTATATCATATCATATGTTGAAGTAAAATATACGATAATAACATTAAAGCTAGGAGAGAGGTAATGAAAGTTTATTATTGTAAGAAATACATTCTATACCTGAAATGATATAATATTACTTGAAGGTAGATCCTAAAGCAACTACTAGGAATAAAACATAGATGAGCTAATAAAACAACAAAGGAAATAAAATAAGGTAATTAAAAATAGTTAATCTAAAAGTAAGCAGTGAGAGAGGAAAAATGGAATAAAGGAGATAAAACTATTCAACAACTGGCAATGTGGCATATATAAATTCATTCATATAAAGAATCACATTAAATGAAATTGCCTAAACATCCCAGTTAAAAAGTAGTATTATATACATTGGATAAAGGAAAGCAAGACCCAACTGTAAGAAAAACCCTTTAAATATGAAGATATAAGTAGGCTAAAAATAAAAGGATGGGAAAAGATATACAATTTTAGTGGTTTGTAAACAGCTATAGTTTCTATATTAAAAAATCAGAAAAAGTAGATATCAGAGCAAGGAATAAAGAGGGTTATTTCATGATGCTAAAGGAATCAATCAAGAGAATATAACAGGGGTGCCTGAGTGGCTCAGTGGGTTAAGCCTCTGTCTTTGGCTCAGGTCATGATCTCAGAATCCTGTGATCAAGCCACACCAGGCTCTCTGCTCAGCAGGGAGCCTGCTTCCCCCTCTCCCTTTCTGCCTACTTGTGATCTTTGTCAAATAAATAAACAAAATCTTTAAAATAAAAAAAAAGAGAATATAACAGCCCTAAATGCTTATATACTTAATAACAGAGCTTCAAAAATACCTGATATAAAATCCAATAGAACTGCAAGGGGAAGTAGAGAAGTCTACAGTTATAGTCAGAAATTCAGTAGTCTACACTCATTAACTGATAGAATAAGGAAACAGAAATGTATGGCTATAAACTTGACAACTCTATCAATCAACTGATCTACATGATATTTGAGACATTTTACTCCACAAGTGTAAAATACACAATGTATTTACCAAGATAGATTTTATTTTTGGCTGTTAGATAAGTCTTGGGTAACATAAGAGTTTTAGATCATATAAAGTATGTTCTCTGATCCCAGTGGAATTAAATTAGCAGTCAGTAACAAAATGATATCTGAAAAATCCCCAAGTATACCTTCTGTAAACTATATAATATGCCTCTAAAAATAAGTGGGTCAAAGGAAAAAAATCAAAGAGAAAATTAGAAGAATTTTGAATGGAATAAAGACAACAGGACATCAAAATGTGTGAGATGCAGATAAAACATGCTTAGAAGAGAATGTAAATGATTTCGACAAAATAAAACACTCATCTCTCTTAGAAACTTTCAGAAAATTAGGACTACAAGGAAACCTCAATATTATAAAATACAACCATGAAAAACCTATAGTTAACATTATATTTAATGCTGAAAAACTAAATGCTTTCCCTCTAAGATATAAGTGAAAGTAAGGATGTTTGCTATTACCATTTCTTGTGGGTTCTGGCCAACTCAATAGAGCAAGAAATTTGAAATAACATGTATACAGATTTAGAAGGAAGAGCCCAAAGTATCTTTATTTACAGATGACATCATTATTCATATAGAAAATCCAAAGGAATGGGGCTGCCTGGGTGGCTCAGTGGGTTAAGCCTCTGCCTTCAGCTTGGGTCCTGATCTCAGGGTTCTGGGATAAAGTCCCACATCAGGCTCTCTACTAGGCAGGGAGCCTGCTTCCTCCTCTCTCTGGGCGCCTGGGTGGCTCAGTGGGTTAAGCCTCTGCCTTTGGCTCAGGTCGTGATCTCAGGGTCCTGGGATCGAGGCCCGCATCAGGCTCTCTGCTCAGGGGGGAGCCTGCTTTCTCCTCTCTCTCTCTATGCCTGCCTCTCTGCATGCTTGTGATCTCTCTCTCTCTGTTTCAAATAAATAAGAAAAAAAAAAAAGAAAGAAAATCCAAAGAAATCCACAAAAAAATGAAAAAAGCTAATAGAACTAAAAAAAGGATGATATAACTACTTTGAAAAGAATTTGCAAAAAAAGTTTTATGTTCACTAAAAAGTTATATACACATCTCCCATACCACCCAGTCATTTTTCTTCTAGGTATTTATCTAAGAGAAATGAAAGCACATGCTTACACAAAGACTTGTACATGAATGCCCATGATAGCTTTATTTTTAATAGCATCAAATTGGAAATAATGAAAAATCATCATTAGGTGAATGGAGAAGCAAACTTGTCTATCCATAGAAAGAAATAAAAAAAGGAATGAACTATTGATGTATGTGACACCATTGATGAATCTCAAAATAACTATGCTTAGTGAAAGGAGCTAGATGAAATAGAATATATTAGGTATATTCTGTATGGAAAGGAAAGGATGAATCACAAAGTGGCAGTGGAAGACTTTTAAAAGGCAAGATTAGGTTTATTATTTTGATTGTGATGATAGTTTCACATTTGTATACATATTTCAAACTCATAAGAATTTCCACTTTAAATATGTACAGTTTACTTTATATCAATTATACACCAATAACACTGTTATAATTTTTTCTAGCCCTATAAAAAGAGTTGACTACCTTGTTTTCCTTTCCTACTATTTTTGAAAACAGTTTTGATTCTATCATGATTTACCCACTGAATTTTCTGCCTCTTTTCTTCCTAGTTATTTTTATCCAGAATTTTTATTTCACTTTAAAAATACAAATTTAGTTTTTGAAGTAGACAATACAATTAATATTAAGATTCAAGAGTCTCGGTGTTATTTCAGTTTACCCTTTCCTTCTGTATTCATTATTCTTCTTGCTGAAGTGTATCCTTTGGCATATCTTTCAGAAAGAGTTATAAGTGTTCCTAATGTCTGTGCTATTCCAAATGTCTCAATGTTACAGTCTTAAATACTAATTAAATATAGGATTTTGGCTTGAATCCCTCCACCTCTCCCCCAACTGGCCTTCATTTTTAAAAGATAGTTTCTGAATACCCAACTTTTGTAGCAACATGGATGGGACTGGAAGAGATTATGCTGGGTGAAATAAGTCAAGCAGAGAGAGTCAATTATCATATGGTTTCACTTATTTGTGGAGCATAACAAATGGCATGGAGGACAAGGGGAGATGGAGAGGAGAAGGGGGTTGAGGAAAATTGGAAGGGGAGGTGTACCATGAGAGACTATGGACTCTGAAAAACAATCTGAGGGTTTTGAAGGGGCGGGGGTGGGAGGTTGGGGGAACCAGGTGGTGAGTATTAAAGAGGGCACGGATTGCATGGAGCACTGGGTGTGGTGCAAAAACAATGAATACTGTTACACTGAAAAGAAATAAAAAAAAATTAAAAGTAGAACCACCAGATAATCTAGCAATCAAAGTTCTGGGTGTATATCCAAAAGAAATGAAAACAGGATCTATTAAAGTATCTGCATCCCCCCCCCAAAAAAAAGAATCTATGAGATAATAAATGAATATTTTGGTACAATTTATTACACAGCAATAAATAACTAACAAATTCCCTGAAACTCAGGCCTTCACTGTGCTGGACAGTAAGGACTCTACATAATAAAGGCAGATTTTGCCTTCAAAAAAAATAAAAAAAAATAAAAGACAGTTTCTAATGTATTCATATGTGATGCCAACATAAGACCTTCAGTCTGTCTTTTATTCCTTTATAAGTAATTTTTCTTTTACCTCTGGCAGGTTTTTAGATTTCTCTTTGCTAGTGATTCTTTAAATTTCACTATCATGCAGCTAAATATGTATTTACTTTTATGTAAACTGCTTGACACCCTTTTCATGTTTTCTATCTTTAGATAAAGCCCTTCTTCAATCTCATAAAATTTGTAGATACTGTATTTTTAAATTACAAACTTACTGAGATATAATTGACATGTTATAAAATTCACTTTTTGAAAGTATACAATAAAGTTGTTCTTAATACGTTGCCAAATTGTTTTTTTTTTCCTTTTCATTGCTTTCCTTTTTTAAAAATTAACATACAATGTATTATTTGCCCCAGGGGTACAGGTCTGTGAATCATCAGGCTTACACATTTCACAGCACTCACCATAGCGCATACCCTACCCAATGTCGATAACCCAGCCACCCTATCCCTTCCCTCTCACTCCCCAGGAACCCTCAGTTTGTTTCATGAGATTAGGAGTCTCTTATGGTTTGTCTCCCTCCTGATCCCATCTTATTCCATTTTTCCCTCCCTACTCCCCATGACCCCCCACCTTGTCTCTCAAATTCCTCATAACAGAGAGCTCATATGATGATTGTCTTTCTCTGATTGACTGATTTCACTTAGCATAATACCCTCCAGTTCCATCCACATTCTTGCAAATGGCAAGATTTGAGTTTTTTGACGGCTGCATAGTATTCCATTGAATATTATTCCATAGTGTTCCATTCATCTGTTGATGGACATCTAGGTTCTTTCCATAGTTTGGCTATTGTGCACATTGCTGCTATAAACATTCGGGTGCATGTGCCCCTTTGGATCACTACGTTTGTGTCTTTAGGGTAAATACCCAGTAGAGTAATTGCTGGGTTATAGGGTAGCTCTATTTTCAACTTTTTGAGGAAGTTCCATACTGTTTTCCAGAGTGGCGGCACCAGCTTGCATTCTCACCAACAGTGTAGGAGGGTTCTCCTTTTTCTGCATCCTCACCAACAACTATCATTTCCTGACTTGTTAATTTTAGCCATTCTGACTGGTGTGAGATGGTATCTCACTGTTGTTTTGGTTTATATTTCCCTGATGCTGAATGATGTTTTTCATGTGTCTGTTGGCTATTTGGATGTCTTCCTTGCAGAAATGTCTGTTCATGTCTTCTGCCCATTTCTTGATTGGATTATTTGTTCTTTGGGTGTTGAGTTTGGGTGTTAAATCTTTATAGATTTTGATACAAGCTCATTATCTGATATGTCAGTTGTGAATATCTTCTTCCATTCTGTCAGTTGTCTTTCAGTTTTGTTGACTGTTTCCTTTGCTGTGCAAAAGCTTCTTATCTTGATGAAGTCCCGATAGTTCATTTTTGCCCTTGCTTCCCTTGCCTTTGGTGATATCTCTAGGAAGAAGTTGCTGTGGTTGAGTCAAAGAGGTTGCTGCCTGTGTTCTCCTCAAGGATTTGGTGGATTGAGGTCTTTCATCCATTTTGAGTTATTTTTGTGTATGGTGTAAGGAAATGGTCCAGTTTCATTCTTCTTCACGTGGCTGTCCAGTTTTCCCAACATCATTTGTTGGAGAGATTGTCTTTTTTCCATTGGACATTCTTTCCTGCTTTGTCAAAAATTAGTTGACCATAGAGTTGAGGGCCCATTTCTGGGCTCTCTATTGTGTTCCATTGATCTATGTGTCTGTTTTTGTGCCAGTAGCGTACTGTCTTGATGACGACAGCTTTGTAATAGAGCTTGCAGTCTGGAATTGTGATGCCATCAACTTTGGTTTTCTCTTTCAACATTCCTCTGGCTACCATCACTACTGTATGATTCCATAACACTTTTATTATTCCCCAAAGAAACCTCAGAACTATGAGCAGTCAATCCCCATTCACCTTCTCCCACAACCCCTGGCAAACACTAATCTATTTTTTGCCCCTATGGATTCTGGATATTTAATATAAATGGAATTATAAATATGTAACATTCAGTGTCTTGCTGCTTTCAATATGTCTAGTGTTTGCAACTTTCATCCAGGTTGTAACACATTTCTATATTTCTCCCCTTTTATGGTTGAATAAAATTTCATTGTATGGGTGTACCACATTTTACTTATCCATTCATCTGCTGATAGGTATTGGGTTGTTTCTACTTTTTGACTATTATGAATAGTGTTGCTATGAACATTTGTGTGAAAGTTTGTGGGCAGACATATTCCTTCAGTAAGGAATATGTCTGTGTATATATATATATATATATATATATATATATATATATATATACTTAGCAGTGACATATGGCAACTATATGTTTAACTTTTTGAGTAATTGCCAAACTGTTTCCCAGCAATGTATGAGGGTTCAAACCTTTCCACATCCTTGAAAACATTTGTTATTGGCCATCTTTTTTATGGTAGCCATTCGAGTGGATGTGAGGGTTACTGGTTTTTTTTCTCTGTCCTTTTTCATAGTCTCGATTTTTGGAACTTCTAAAAGATACTATTGAAGCTATTCGATCTATTCTTGTCACTTAAATACTTTTTCAATTAAAAATGCTTTTTTGTGGGGCGCCTGGGTGGCTCAGTGGGCTAAAGCCTCTGCCTTTGGCTCAGGTTGTGATCACAGGGTGCTGGGATTGAGCCCCACATCGGGCTCTCTGCTCGGTGGGGAGCCTGCTTCCTCCTCTCTCTGCCTGCCTCTCTGCCTGCTTGTGATCTCTGTCAAATAAATAAAATCTTTAAAAAAATGCTTTTTTGTGGGTGATTTCATTATTAGCTTTCTGTAAGTTAATGCAGTTGTGAACTGTGTCTAGTCTAGAATTTATCTTGCTTAATTAGTTTTTTCTAAATAACGATATACCTCATTTACTGCTAAACATTTTAATTTCATAGTTTCTTGATTTCCTTTTCCTTTTCCTTCATGCCTTTATTTCCTTGAAAATATTGTAATACTTGTTTTAAACTTTCTTTTCAAATGATCTTAATATTTGCATTTCATCACGAGTGAAGTTGTTACATTTGCTGGCTTTTCTTGAAGTTATTTTTCCTTACCTATTTTAGAATTTTATAGTGCCATTTGTATAAAATGGGAGTATTTCTCTCTATCTCTCTCTCTCTTTCCCCGTTCTTTCTTGTTTATCAGTTTTGGTTCAGAAATTGAATTTATGTTGGAGATTTGGAGACACTTCCCCATGATGAAGTTAATCATATTGCAAATCTAGTGGCTAAACTGACAGGTGGCTTTGCCCAGATACTGGTTTTTTAACTGTGCCTACTTTTTCCTATCACCCCAAGAAACCAGAGTCCTGGTCAGCATTCTTAACATTTTTCAGCCTTTTTCAATAGATCGGCAAGACCTGCCCCTATTTGAGGTCTTTGGCAATGGACCTGGCACTCATATTTTGCTCTCTGGTCTCAGTTATCATGAAAAAGTAAAGTAGAGGGCCACTTCCACTAGTCTTTAGGCTCAGAGCCCAGGAAACCATCATTTCAGCTCCTGCTCAGCACAGTGTGTTTCTATCTGTAACCTAAGCTACATGTAGGTTTTTTCTTTTTTTTCTTTTTCTTTTTTTCTTTTTCTTTTTCTTTTTTTAAAATTAGCATATGATGTATTATTTGTTTCAGGGGTAC
The DNA here is from genome assembly GCF_002288905.1 of Enhydra lutris kenyoni. Lineage (NCBI taxonomy): Eukaryota > Metazoa > Chordata > Mammalia > Carnivora > Mustelidae > Enhydra > Enhydra lutris. The sequence continues at coordinate 9,697,800 of NW_019154125.1, read as the reverse complement.
AGATCTGTATAAGACTGAATAAGACTGACTCATCAGTCTTATATAATAACCAGTGCTCATTACCATATATATCCTCCTGTGTATCACCCAGTCAGGTTCATCTTTTTCTGAGCATAGTCATGTTTTTAAAATTAAAACAATTTACATATCTTTGCTATGAGTTCAGATGGGAGTGTGATCTCATAATGCTGTTTTATTGAATGCCTATGACGAGTAAATTGGAGGTGGTTTCTACTTTTCTGCTTGTTGAGACAGAAATCAATCACATAAATTAACCAAATAATTATAAAATGAAACATGTACTGTGAAGGAAAAAATAAACCAAACAGTCAAAAAAAAGAGTGTCTTGTGAGAGCTATAATGAAAAAACATGACAAGTCTGGGGACACTAAGCAGGGAGGAGTAAAGAAGTGAACCCTTGGAAGTCATTAGTAATAGGATAAATCAGCAACTGGCTTTCTATTGCAATTGATTTATAATGGTCGATTGATCTTAAGTGAAGTGTTTTGTTTTAGTGGCTTTAAATTCTGATAAAATTCTATAAAAGTTCTTTTTTTTCCCCCTAGAATATCTTCTAAGACCCTGTGTAGCAAGGATCCAGTCATATAAAATTTAGTTTTGATTTCACTTGAAGACCTTCAAGTACAAAAGGTGCTCAATGGGGCCAATCTTCCCAAGCTACTTCAAGGTGGATGTCAGGTTTTAATTTAGAGATTCTTAATCATATCAAGACATTTTGGCCTGGACTTCCTTCTATGGAACCATCACTTCAGCCCTTCCTTTTATGACTCAGTATTCTTCTGTTCAAAGTCCTATATATTTTCTTTGCTGTGGTAGCCATTACTAGGCTGTGCTACAGTTTTGGAAAGCTGTTTAGGTCAATAATTGAATGCATGGATTAGTAACTAACTGCTTGTTTTGTGAGATTATTTGGGGATAAAAGAGTTGCTGTGTGATGTATTCCAACTTGCAAAAGCTTCTGCATTTTTTTGTGCTTTATTTTGCAAAGAATGGTATCACATTAAAGCTACCATCAGCAGACAGAATTGTTTCTTCCTTGGAGTAATGGTCCCATTCAGAACACAATTATATGATTTCTAGAGTTCTGAGAAAGTGTAATTCCAAAGCTTTTCCAGGAGACTCGTAATTTGAGGCATTACATTTACAGCTTAAGATACACATGATGGAAAACTTGAATTTCTTAATTACATAATTCAATATTTACAAAAAAAGGATTATTGAGTATAATCTGTCAAAAGGTTACCTAGAAATAAATTCAGAAAAAGACAAACAACCAAAGAGTTAAGTAGATATATAGATAGATTGATACAAATATAGATATATATTAGATGGGAATATAAATTGGTATAATATTTTTGGAAGCTATGTGTCAATAACCATAAAATATTAGATATGCATATAATTTGACCCAGCAATTTTACTTTTAGGAGGTCATTCTATGTAACAGTTGGAATGTACAGAACTGGTAAGAAAGGCAGTCTCATAAGCAGTCTGTATAAGAATGAGCCTCGAGGGGCGCCTGGGTGGCTCAGTGGGTTGGGCCTCTGCCTTCAGCTCGGGTCATGATCTCAGGGTCCTGGTATCCAGTCCTGCATCGGGCTCTCTGCTTGGTGGGGAGCCTGCTTCCTCCTCTCTCTTTGCCTGCCTCTCTGCCTACTTGTGATCTCTGTCTGTCAAATAAATAAATAAAATCTTAAAAAAAAAAAAAAAAGAATGAGCCTTGACCTGTACTTCCTTATCAAGAGATAAAGAATCCACGCATCCTTTTGGAAGATTATCTACTTGTGTGGGAAGATTATCTACTTGTGTGCTCTTTTGTATCTGCTTAAAGTGTGGTATGTATGATATGCCACCTGGCCAACCCCACTGCAGTATCTGTCCTTTTGCAGGGAGAAGATGGGGTTCCTTCCAATGTCACACAAGAGGGGTGCAGGTAGATGAATATTCCTATATTGACCATGGATAGAGACCTGCTGGTCATTGGGGGACCAAATGCCCAGTATTGAAGCTGATCTTGCCCTGTCTCCTCTCCATGTGGGTGAAACATTGGTCCATCCAATGCTTGACTGTACTGTGTTTTCCTTGGTGACTCTGATAACAAGATACAATGGGCAGAAGTGTTTGGAGTCTTCCCCCGGGATTGTGTGGTACTTTGCTTGACAACTACTAGTGCTACTCAACACACACACACACACACACACACACACACACTTTTTATACAGGATAGCACATGTAATGTAATACCTATATATTTATTAGGATGTTTATGGCAGCACTGTTGGTAATCTGAAAAAACTGCCAAGAGAATTGTTTTTAAAAAGCAAAGCACACATCTTACACATTAACCACGCACTAGTTGAAAGCATCAGGCAGACTTACATGTTGATGTAGAAATATTGCCAAGGTATGTTAGGTGAAAAACAAAGGTGACAGAAAATGATACGTACAGAATTATTCTATTCATGTTGACAATGAAAATAAAACTGCATATCCATGCAGGCATGTGTGTGTGTTCATTAATGAAAAAAATATATACATTTCAGATAAACACCAAATTTTAATAGTTACTTCTGTGGAAGGTATGGGAGATGAAAGGGGAAGTTTGCTGTAACACTGTATAGTTCTGCATTTGTTTGAATTTTCTTTGGAAGACAAGTAGACCACTTAAAACTAGCTGAAATTACCTTTTTTATTTGCTGGTTAGTGTTTCATTCTGTCCAGTATAACGTAGGTTTGAGAAAGCGGAAAGTGGGCTGGGCTTTTGTTTTCTGCACCCCCTGGACCTAAAATAGTGCAGGATATGCTCCATAAAATTTACTCAGTGAATAACTTTAGCAATGAAAAGGGAAGAGTTGGCTCACTGTGCAAGTTCTACCCACTCCCAATTCACCTAAAGCTGCTGCCCGACCAGCCTATTCTTTAACCAGTGTGTTTGCTTCCTAGCAATTCAGGGAGACATGCTCTTGTGATAATGCAGACTTCTCTGTAGATATGTTATACTTGATAAAAAAAAAAAAAAACCTAAGAGAAAAATCATAAGCATGTGACATGGGTATGCCTGTTATTGCCAGGTTTCTTCTGCTGAGTGATTGTGGTACTCCCTTCTCTGCAGAGACAGGCATTCCTGGTCACTAAGATAACTGTATGCTTTGTTTTTTGCTTTCCACTCTCTAAGCAATGAGTGAACTTTGCAAGTGCTGTTTTTTGGTATAGAAACTGATTAAGAAAATCTCTTCATTGTATTTTCATCATAAAACATGAAAGTTTATATAACTGCTCCCCCCTCCACCCCAATAAACCAGGATGCTTTGAAGGGTGCCAAAGGATGACAAAAATGGATGATGGATATAATTGATGTAATTGGTACGTTCTTCTCTCAGGAAAATGGGGAGTGAACAAAGTTGTTTTACTTGGCAGCAAGGAAGATTGAAACACATCAGCTTATCTTGCCATTTACCTGCTCTCAAACACGAATTGTTTTCTGTTGAATCCAGTCTACTAAAATCCAGAGCCCTGAAGGCCTCATAAGTCTTATTCCTCCAATTCTGCACGTGTTCCCATTCTGGGACATTGCACTCATTGTTCGCTCAGTCTGGGATGCTTTTCCACCAATTTTAATGTAGTCAACTGTATTATTTATTGAATGAATGAAATGATTCACGTGGGGTGCTTAGGTATACTTCCAGAAAAAAGCCTGTAAATATTCACAGTAGTCATAGTTTCAAAGCATTCAAAGCTGTATGCTTCTCCTTCACCTTCTCTTATGAAGAAACCTCTGGGGGCACCTGGATAGCTCAGTTGGTTAAACAACTGCTTTTGGCTCAGGTCATGATCTCAGGCTCCTGGGATCCAGCCCAGTATGGGAGGGAGGTGGGGAGGTCCTTGGTCAACGGGGAGTCTGCTTCTCCTTCTCCCTCTCCCTGCTACTCTGCCTACTTGTGCTCTCTCTCTGTCAAATAAATAAAAATTCTTTAAAAAGAAGAAAAGGAAGAAGAAACCTCTGTAGCTCAATACTCAGTTTCTTCATGCCTTTGATTTTGGGGTAACTTTCTCATTACACAGGTTTTCCCTGTTTGTAGTAGAAGATTGAGAAAGTGAAGATGAGTATTAAGGGCCATTGCAATCCTTCCTGCTCCGTGAGACACAAACCTCAGAAGAGAAAACACTGTTGTTGGGTTTTCTCAGGCTGCCCCCAGACCAAAGCTCACAGAGAGTTCCCCATCCCAGACAGTTCTGACAGAGCACCTTATTCCTGAGAAGCCCAGGATGAGGCAGGGTGGGGTAGGGAAAAGCCCAATATCTCTATGTAAGAACTGGGAGTTATCCCAACCACCTAATGAGGAAAGAGCTTCAGATCACACAGCTAGCTGGAATTTCCATCCAGGCAGCCTGGTCAGAGTTGATGCACAGAGTTCCTAGAACTATCAACTCTCAGAAGGAACCCAGACCAGGACTAGGATTCAGGTGGAATCTGTGCCCCTGGAGTGAGCAGAGGGAGGTGCAGGGGAGAGGGGCGGGGCGGGGGATGGGGGGAAAGCTGAGTGTAGGAAAGGTGACGATGGAGCAGCAGCGCCCTCTGCAGGGAGTGTGCCCCTTCACGCTAAGGGCTTGGAGAGTTTCGCCCCTTGAACTCCTGGTGCAATCAGCCTAGCTAACCCCAAATCCTTGTCCTGTAATAGTTCTAACCCTAGTCCCTCCCATGTTTCCGGACCCCTGAACACCTGTGCTGAGCGCACATTGAAGTCGACAGTCACAGTTTTCTGAGTTATTAGTTCACCATCCACAGTTCTCTGCATTTAAAATGCATCCCTCATGACTCAGGCAGAGGCTGCTGGGAATCTAATTAGGACATTTTTTTTTTTTTAAAGATCTTTATTTATTTGGCAGAGAAAGAGAGAGCGAATGCAAGCAAGGGAAGCAGCAGGCTGAGGGAGAGGGAGAAGCACGCTCCCCACTGAGCAAGGAACCTGGGATCCTGACCTCAGCCGAAGGCAGATGCTTAATCCGCTGAGCGACCCAGGCATCCTTAATTAGGACATTCTTGAAAATCAAACCCTTTAAGGGTTAAAGGCACAAAATTCTAATGATGGATTTCAGACAGCAGGCCAAACAATGTGAGAAATATTTGGGTACACAAGAAGACCTGTAGAGCACCCCTCGAGTCATATTTCCTGGACAACTGTGATACTTACTGTGAGGCTCTCAGCTTCATATGATCTTTCATGCTGGAGCAGGCAGCCCCATAGGCAGCCAGAGAGAAGGTGTCCTCGCGGCTGACCACCTTTTCCTTTTTCTTTCTTCTTTTCCTGTTTCCCTGTCCTTCTTCTCTGTTCTCTTCCTCCCTAACCATTTGTAGCACATGCTCTAGATTCTTCATATTTCACTAGGCATGAGGAGAGGGAAGAAATACAAGAGTGAGTGATACTGTCCAGCCCCAGGCATTGCTGGCCCCTTAGCCAAGGTGACAGGTGGCAAAAGAGGTGACAGGTCTGTTAACCACTCTGAGAGTTTTAGTCTGATCTACACAGCTACCCCAAAATGCAAAAGAAGGGGCTCCTACTTAAAGAACTGTTCTTTATTTGAAAAATACTGTGTTCATTTGATTGTGAAAATTGTGATTTTTCTCAAAAAATGTGTTTTTTTGGTCAAAAAAAGTGTTTTCTCAAAAAAGTGTTTATGTGTGTGGATACACATTGTATTATTACAATAACTATGTTATTTTCTTACCATGGATGGAGAAGGACATTTTATTCTTGCCATCTCTAGCACATAGGTTGGATTCCTGTTTCCAAGCTTTGGGAATCCTTTGCTCTAGGGGAGAGAATTAAATGACTTTTTTTTCTCAAAAGACTAGCCCCATGTCTCTCCAATCTGACCTGCAGATGGGTTTTATTTGGTCCACACTGTTTTAAATGGAATTAATGACCCAAATTAAAAACTTGGGCTATTACTACAAAAATCTGGGTTTTAGGTTTCTTTGGAAAAACTTGGCAATATGGTACTGGCATTTCCCAGGAAAACAATTGGCTAAGGCTGAGTGGAGACCTAGTACCTCCAGAGTGCTACAGACTTACCACTCCTTATTGCTCACGACACTGGTTTCCCAGACCCAGCTGCTCTTTATCACCTTTCTCCCGATTTGCTTCAAACACTTCCATTACTCCCAATTCTAGGTCAAAAGGAGAAGGCTCGTACCTGGAAGAAAAAGTTAGTTTGCCAGGGATCAGGAAGATAGTCTGTGGTGTGGCTCTGCGGGGTACTGACTCATACCTCTTGCACAGATCAGGAGGAGAAGAGTCTTCTAATAGTGCACAGCCATGTTTCGTGTCCCGGGAACCCCAGTAGGGCTGGACTTAGTGGGACAGACTGCCCAGGACAGCGGAGCTGCCTCATCAGAAAGGAACACACAGGCTTGCACACTGCTGGACTGCAGGACAAAGACCCTTCCTCTATTTTTCTGAGTTGCTAAACTCTGAATTTTGGGGGAAGCACACCAAAAGAGAGAATAGCGGAGGGTTCTGGAGAAATGACCTAGTGGTTGGGAGTTTAGCTGCAGGTGGTTTCAATTAGAAAAAGGAGGACATGTTACTTTTTTGGTGGTTGTTCCTGAATGTTGCCCCAAATGGTTTAATTAATATGAAGTAGCCATAAGCGTCTTTGTGTGATAATTTGCTTTCTAAAACATCTATAATATCTTTTCTAGTAATCTGATCACCAAATTCCTTCATTCTTTTATTCACTCATATGTCCGTTTGTCAGATACTGGAGAACCCACCATTCATGGTGGTGTAAGGATATACACTAGTGAACAAGATACGGTCCCGAGTTCTTCTAATTCTTGGTAGTGATCTGAGTGAGATACTGGGAGTGGGAGTATAAAGGACATTGCTCAGGAACAAGAAGAAGTTTGGGGTCTTCATTCTATTTCTATCCTTCAACTGCTGGGCAACCTTGGTTCACAATTCCACCTCTCTGGGCTTCATCTGCATTTGTGAAATGGGGCTAAATTATCTTTCGTTTCTTCCTAACTTGTAAAATAACTTTGCTGAAGAAAACAGACATGTACCTCTGGATGTAAGTACAGATTTCCTTCTGTATGAGGGCATAGTTTCTCTATTAGGCTTTAGTTTTTCTTCCTGTATCTGATTTCCAGAAAGAAGAGTGGAAATACACTGTACTTTGCTCAAAGTGTTCACTCATCTAGGACTTTACATATAAGGAATTAAATGAAAAATGCTTTTACAGCCTCAGCGGTTGGAAGTGAAGGAGGCCAGTGATGATTCTGCCCAGAGCAGAGGGCTTCAGTATCTTCAACTTTAGGATTGACCGAGGGAACAGGAAAGCCAGCGAGGGCCTCGGAGAAGAAGAAACTTACAAGAATGTCATGCAGCTGGGGTAATGGGTTTATTGTCTCTATTTACAGTTAAGCATTTATTGGGGTTTTGTCAAAAATAAAGGACAAGGGAACAATAGCGATTGTAGCATGAAAACGACACAGCTGCAGTAGACCAATACTGAGCATAAACACCGTCAAGAGAACACAGAACCTGAAGGGAGCGCCTTCAGGTTGTATAGTTAGTTATCCAGACAATAAAGGCAACTCTACAATGCAAGCAATGCTGGATAATAAGACACGATTGAGCCGGGGCAGGGCGGGGGTGGAGGGGAGGGGGAGAGGAAGGCTTGCTGGGGCCTGGCGTCGCTGACTGCCAAGGGGTTAAAATCTCATAAATCCTCCATATCTTTTCTCCATCTCAGGAACTTCTTTGGAGTAGCTTTCCCCTTCTTCGTCAGAGGGCAGAGAGTCGGCAAAGCGCTTGAGGAAGCCCCCGTACCTCTTCTGGTAGTCCATCCACCACTCCGGGCGACCAACTCTCCTCATGAAGCCCCCGTACCGCTTCTGAAGCTCTTTGGCTTCTTCTTCCAGTTGCGGGCTCCTCTTTAAGGCTCTCATGAAGCCCCCGTATCTCTTGCTCACTTCTTCATCCTCACCAAACTCTGAGTGGGGGCCGCTTTCTCGGTTCTCCCCGGTTCCCAGCAGCTCTTTGAGCAGGTCTGAGGAGTTGGCCAGGGCGTCCTCCTCCTCCGCGTCCTTCTTCATGAAGCCCCCGTATCTCTTGGCCAGGATTTCCCCTCCATTGGCCTCTTCTTCCTGCTCCTGAGGATAGAGCTCGTCCATCTTCTTCATGAAGCCGCCATACCTTTTCATGAAGCCCCCGTACTTTTTGGCCAGCATGTGGCTCTCCTCGGGCTTGCTGCTCTCTCTGAGGGCGGTGGCGCCATCCTGGGGAAGCTCCAGCTTGGACAGCTGCAGGAGCTCCCTGCAGGTTTCCCAGGTTTTGAGAGAGGGCAGCTTCCCTTCACATTCCAGGGTGCAAGCCTGGGAAAAGAACTCCATTTAGTGATAGCAAGAGGCTTTTCTGATTTCATTAGGTAAGCACGTTTTTGTGAACCGCAGCATGTGTGCTGTGATATGGAAAGTCTCATATGATAAAGTAATTACCATTTTCTTAGTACAACTTTTCAATATAGGGAACAGGCAAATCAAAGGAAAATGGAATCACTGTGGGTAATTAATTGAATCAAGTTAGGATTTTTTCTTTGAATTTTAACAGATTGTATCTGCCGTGCCATTTCAATATTGTAAAAGACTTTTTCCACCTAGTTTTAACCTAGATTGGCTGCAGGCGCCATCTAATTTCACTGGATAATTTTCCACTGTTGATCGCATTTTGATTGAACCTTTTCTAACCAAGAGGGAGAAATTTCTCTTTATCTAATTAGGGATATCATCCCCAGATCTCTTTTATCTTCTTGTCTTACTGATACAGTCAATATTAATAATATAAGGTTTGTTTACTTTCTTATGTTACTATTCTACCTGGAATGGCATCGAGTGTTCTTGCAAACACTTCCATTCTTTAAAGAAAAGCAACAATTTCAAAATAAATGGGAAAAGAAAGACATTCTAAAACTCAGTTTAAGTCCTGTGAATTATTTGGATTATGATGTACTGATTTGCTGAATATAGAGATGCTTTGCTCCTTCCTTTGATTGAAAACAGATTAAAACAGATTTAATCACCTTGAACTAAATGTTTGTAAAGATGAGCTCTGATATGAAATTATCATATGCAAATGTTCACATATTATTCATGTTTCTTAACATTTAGTTATTGGTGTACAAAAGTGTTTTTAACTTTTCCCAATGGACATCATATTATTTGACAAAATGGGAATGAGAAATGATCTGTATATAATTTCTTCTTTTTATTATATAACAATTAAATTCTAATCATTGTAGAATTTAGGCTGTATGTTCTAATAATCTTGTTAAGATTCTCTTCTATTTGACAGATCACTTGGGTATGATAAAAAGAGAACTAATATTACATGAGTATTTATAAAGTTTATATAACATTTCTGGGCATTTCAGGCTTTTGATAGCCACTTGAACTATACTTATAGAATGCAAGTTACAGACACTTGATTTAGAAAAATGAGGTCCTTTTTTGATATTTAAAAATATATTGGTATATTAATTTATATAAGATACACACATAATATTTTCCCAATGCAAGAAAGCAATTTATGAGCACAACAAAACTCCTTAGGGTATTTTAACCAGTTCTTAATAATTATTTAAGCTTTGTGTCTAAGAAAATTAAATGTATGCATGTATAAACATCTAAAGATGATGCAGTGATACAGTTAAAATGATCCCATGTTATTCTTGATATCCAAAAAATAAAAACATCATTAAAAATGTGAGATATTCAGGTGTCAATAACATTTACATTCTAAAATGAAATGTAAATGATTTCCTTGCCAAAAACTACCATTGAATATTTTGTGTACTATTACCAGAAGGCTTTTTAATGTTGGGATTCCTTCAAAAAGAAATAATGGCAAATAACCAGAATAAAACTAAACAAGTCAAGTTAACTTATAAGCTCCTGTATAAGTCTAAGCATTTTTTGATAGTATTTACCACACTCTGTGTTCTGTGGTCAAGATCATATCAGAAAGCAAATTCAATTTGGACATCAATCATGGCTTGCCTGCTTAGCTTTTCATCCACCAGAGAACTAAGCTCAGGTGTCTTTCAGGTGGTAGAGGGTCAATATTCGTTACATTCATTCTACATAGTTTTAGTTAGGCAGCCTCATTTCTCATGTCTTCTGCGTCTGAGCTGAAATTCCAGAACTGCTATAGTACCAGCAACATAGTTATTAACAAAGCCTTTAGTCACAGAGAAAATAACAACCCTACATGTAAGCCCCAATAAAAAGACAGTCAGTTAAACAAATCAGAAAGACAAAAGAGAGATGAAGGGGATTGTTACCCCTATTTAAGTTGCAACATTTCATCACCATACTTTAAATATAAAACCCTACTGTGTGTCTTCTCTTTAGGGCCATGTTAATACCTGCACAAATGGAATGAAGTTAGATCAGGTAACTCAAATGAAACAAGCAAACATTTAACCTGGAATGTATGCTTTGGCTTTTGTGGAATTCTTTCCTTAATTTTCGTACCCATTTTACGCATCTACATCACAAAATTTCTTCAAAGGCTCAAATGAGGAGCTTAACTCCTTGGATTAATACATTATTCTCCATTGACCCTTTTAAGTCATCACACAATTTCAACAAATTGAGAAGACAGTGCGAAGGAATTGTTGGAGGAGTGAGTTAAAATGAAGCTTCCTGGGGTCCCAAATTCAGAGATTCTGATTCTGATTCAGGGGTGATTTAAGAGCAGGACTCTGATCAGAATGAGTATTCTTTTTGTTCTCAGCTTTCCCTCCTCTCACCCCCATCTCAGGTCATGTAGTTTATCTTTTCATTGTTGTCACCTCTTTGGACCTGGCCACCTCTCCTGTGCCTATTTCATAGCGAAATTAAATTGTTGTCTTAGTTGCTATTACAAAAGTCCATCCAAGATAAGACAGAAGTTGAATTCCAGTGTCACTTGCCTGTAAGAGGTGCTGATCTCTTTCTCTCCGGTCTACTGCTCCTCCCCCCCCCCCCCCCCCTTTCCGGATCCCAATCCTTTGCTCTCTCCTTCCAAAGGTGAGGGGAAGGGCTTGAAGGATCTGAGCATGAAAGGGCTAGAGAAATGAAATCCAAAGAAAGATAACGAAATGTCACTAATAAAAATGACATTATTTGCAGGAAAGATGGGAGGAAGGATTGTGTGGAAGGGGCCCTTGGTGGGATATGTTAGGAACTGGGGTGATAGAGCATCTTCCTTGGGACAGGTGAGGCGACAACCTAGTGCTCTCCAAGATGCCAAAGAGAGCATATCTCCGGGCTCCTACGTTCCCAGGGTTAAAACGAACTTGGTTTGTGTGGCAATACTGCCGCCCTCACCCGTCCCTAGATGGTGGCGGGTCCCAAAGCTGAGAGCTAGAGCGGGACTTTCGTCGGCGTTCGGGGAACAGTCGGACACTTGCGTCACTAGAGATCGTCGCCGCGGCGGCGGGATCGATGTTAGTCCAGGCGGTGCGCCCTGTGGCCTCAGGCCGGGCTGTGTGCGGACTGACTCCGCTACCAGCCCACCCACCGCGGCTGCACTCACCAGCGGGTTGATGTCGGTCGGGCGCGCCAGGCGGTAGCTGCACGTCGCGCAGTCCTGGCTGCATTCCGCCCTCACGGTCGCCAGGAGCCCCGGGCCGAGCGCCAGCAGCCAAGTGCAGAGTCTCAGGAACGGCGCCATGGGCTGCAGGTAGAAAGGGACGTGAACTCCGAGTGTGCTGGCCGCAAAGCGGGTCCCTCCGAGGGACCTCTCGCCGGGACAGTCCCAGCTGGGGGTTGTTGAGCAAGAAGTCCCAGGGATGCTCTTTCCTGGGAACCTGTCCGCCTGGCAGACGCCGCTCCTGGAAGCCCAGAGGCAGATCGCCTCGCGGTTTCCAGGTTGACACTGCCACCCCGAACACGGGGATGCCCGGGAGCTCGGCTCTCTTTCTGGACTTCTACTGCCTCAGAAGGATTCTGGAGAGAATACCCGAATGCGAAGACCAAATGCAAGAGAGAACGGGAGCCTTGCGGAGGGGAGGGCTTCACCCGGGTCACAAACAGGGACCAGAAGAAAGTTGGGGTACCCCATGCAATGAATGAAACGCCGGAGGGGGAAAAATAATAATAATAAAAAACAAAAACAAAACAAAACAAAAAAACCCCGAGCAGGCGGACGGCCCCAAACGCACGCAGCAAAGGCGCAATTTGGGCTTCACTCACGTTGACTGCGATCGGATGGCTTAGGCTGGTCGGAGACAGCGGGTCCCAAGCACTGCTCTGCAAGGGAGAGAAGAAGGCAGGTGTGAGCCGGGCGGGCGTCGGGGCGAAGCGGCCGGGTGCGCGGGCAGACAGGGGCCTCACCGTCGCGGTCCTCTGCTTCTGCAGGGCTCAGAGCGCCTGCCTCGGCTGGCCTCGCTGTCCCGGGGCTGGTGGCTGCTGGAGCCACTTTATAATTAGCCCCCAAGCCAAGGAGGCGAGCGCGCCCCAATCGCCGGCGGGCTGCAGCTGACGCAGGCCCTACGCCAGCCCCGCGCCGACGCCCTCGTAGGAGGGGTCCATCCCATCACCCGCACGCGGGCCAGGGATGGGGGGCGCAGGGTGGCTCAGCTAGCGGCTGGGTGACACACCGAGGCAGTTAGGACATGTGGGGAGAGAGTAGGATGTCATCAAGAACCCCCCCCCCCCCCCGTGAGGTCACTGAAATTGCACTCCCTGGGGGTGCAGGCTCCAGGGAGATAGCCAAGGTGGAGGCATTAGGAGGGGCAGGTGGATGGACTTAGATTTCTGTAATGTGCTGGAGACCCTTCGGGCTAGTGAACCTGCCCTTTCTCCGCCTCTTCCTGGGGCGGTGGGTGGTCGCGGGACGTGCCAAGCAAGGCCGTCCCGAATGTCATTTATCCACCGGTCTGTCCTCCCGCATTGGACTCCCAGTTCCCTGCTGCAGCGTCGAACAGCGCCGGGTGCATCGTCGGCACTCAGTTAAGGGTTAAAGGAAAAAAAAAAAAAAATTGAAACTTATCGGGAATCTTAAAATCTCGGGACTGAGTTTCCCCTTGCATGTTAGTGAGACCCCTTGCCAAACGTGGACAGGACCAACGTTCCTCCTAGAAACGCTTCAGCCCCCGCGGGAGGGGACCCGTCTTTGCTCCCTAGGCGGGCTTCCAAGTCGGGGACACTCTGCCTCAAGCGCACTGCCTAGGAGGTCCTGGGGATGTTTGATGAGTGAGAGGGGGTGCAGGACGAGTGTGATGTCAGCGTGCCAGGACTGTAGTGGCGAGGGAGAGGCGAGGGACGCGGTACACTGGCCACCTGGGGCTTGGGGGCGCACATTCCTTCTGCAAGGAGAGAGCCAAGAGACAACCGTGGGGTCTGGGGCTGTAGATTGAGACCCACTCCGCCGCTTCCTAGCTCTGCGGAAGATTGCCAACGTGCAAGTTATTTACCTGTGTAAGGCCTCAGTTCTCTCATTTGGCAAATAGGAGCAAGAGGTAATTAGCCATTCCTAAGAATCCGGAAAGACGCAAATGAAATAATGGGAGAAAGCCTTTAGCCTGTGTCTGACATGTAGAAAGTTCTGGCAAAGGGGTATCGAATCATCTATCATCTGTCATCCATCTACCTTTCGGTTTGTCTATCACTTACCCGTCATACATCTTGTTTATTTATCTACCCGTGTTTTTCTCAATCCGTCCTGGCCCTAAAGGAAAATCACAAACCATTCCAGAGCCCATGCACTGGGAGAGTCTCGGGTCTTTCCCCGTCACAGGCGCCCTCCGCAAGGACCGGCCACAACCTCAGCCTTCGCAGGTACCAGCAGCCTCAGCGCTCTCTGAGGCTCAGGCCGCGCTGCATCTCCCATTTTGGTCGCTAGAGGGCAGCGCTCTCCTGCGTAGGTTTGGGAGAGCAGAGAAGGGGGTCTCAGTGCCCGCTGGGCACCCGCACCCCAAGTGACCGCAGAGCTGTAATGGTGCACGGCCGGCCTTCTGGGCAAGGGCAACCTTGCACCCGGGGACCTGGAAAGGGGAGCGCTGGGGTGCCTAGCCCTAAGAAGCCGGCACTGACATCTTGCCAGAAAAGCACAACGTGCCCTTTTGGCATTTTCGGCACTTCACCGAAGGGGGCTGGTGGTATTCTCTTCAGCCACTTACCCTCTCTACAACGGAGAGGAGAGCTTACATCTGTGAATGAGATTTCCCCCAGTAGCCTGAGCTTTGTAAAGGCAGCGGACTACACTGCAGTACCCCGTGCAAAAGGAGTGCAAGAACAAATCCTACCCCAAAGGAAAGAAATCTTGCTACATCTGCACCAGCATCCCTGCCATCACGGGAGAACTTTAAATATACAATCAGGATGAGAGACTGAGACATATGTGTGTGTGTGTGTGTGTGTGTGTGTGTGTGTGTGTGTGTGTGGAATGATCGCACCATGTGTGGCTTCCTTAGGATATGCAGTGCTAGACATGGGAAGTCTCCTTAAGGTTCAAAGGTGTTTTAGGGATCATTTATCCCAACCCTCATTTTATAGGTGGGAAAAACGAGGTCCTGAGCGTCCAAGTGACATCCAAGTGACCAACCCAGACAGTGGCAAAACCAGGTTCTGCCATACCTTTCTGGGTAGGCCTCCTTCCTGGCATCTACCTCAGGTCTGTTTTGTTTCTGTTGGAAAAACCAATGTCTGCTCTGAGTTCCTTTCTCCTGGTGAATCTGCGTCTTTCTCTGCAGATTTTTAAATGTCAGAAAAGAGAGAAAGAGAAGGGGAAAAAGAGGGCTGCCCCCAGGAGAAGTTCAAGGGCACTTAGTGTCCCAGTACCCAGCCAGTGTTTGGGACACAGTGTGTGCTGTGTGTTGTCTGACTGTTGGAAGATATGAGGGAAGTGGTGAGGGGTCAATATTGTTTGCACGCTCCAGGAATGATCTCTTCCATTCTCTTCCCCATCTATCCTGGAGACTAAAGGGCATGCATTTTTGTATTCATATCTTTATATTTGAGTGGTGGTAGTGGGTTGCATGGAATTCATCTTTTCATGATCCTGTAAATATTTATTCCAAACTCATAGATATTGCAGTTACCTTCTGAGAAAAGCCTGCTCTAGAATTCAGACTTCAGAAAAGGGAAGAGAACCTTCTCTTAAGGCATTTAATCCAGAGAATTCTGATTTCCGTGTCAGGATCAAGACCACTCCTTCTTCTGATCCTAAGGTTCCAAACTGTAGATGAAAGGGATTTACTCCAGAGACCATAAAAAGGTGATTTGTAAAACTTTGGTGATGAGGGGTGCTCTGGGAGCTGTAGGAGGGATTTAAAAATCCCTTGCAATGTCTTCTTTCATCATTTTCAGGATGGAAGATGCCTAGTTTGAATGATGTCCTTCCGGTGCCTGTTTCTCCCCCTGCGCCTCCTTCCTCCCACCCAGATAAGAAACTTTATTATGGAACTTGCTATCCCTCTGCCCCAATCCCAAACATATCAGTAGTGGGACCACAGCAGTTCTGCACTCTGGGGATTGTGTAATGTTTCAGCATAAAAGAACCATGTTCTAACATTTCAGATGTTTGGAGTCATGTCAGAGGCAGGGTAAACTAGCCTGTTTTCTGTTACAATCTAAAGTACATGCTTTGCAAGCTAGGATTCTGTGAGTTAGGCACGTTATCACGCAGGATCCTGTTAAGGAATTCTTCTGCCTGGCTCAGGACATAGGTCACAGAGAGGTGGTAAGTGGGGTTGGTTGGAAGAAGATGCTTTTAGGGTATGATAAATCCCCACTTCAGGGAAAATGAGTGCTGGTACATTCTCATTCTCAAAAATCTAGGAAACAAAATAAACCCTTTAGAAGAAAAAGTGAGCTGATACATAGTTGCTCATGAGTAAGTCTAAATAACAGATAATATGCCAATGTTTTGGAGAAAGACAAGGGGGAGAGGGGCAAACAATAATAAAAATAACAGGGAAGGGGAACTAAACTCAGCACATCAAACATAATGTATATATATGTGTAAACTTGGAATTGAAATAGAATTCCTAAGGTAAGCCTTCAAGTCTCAGATAGGAAAAAATAATTTTGAGTATTAAGCATCAATAAAACAAGTTAGATGATGACTCTTTAGATTCCGAGAAGATATAGCTCAGGAGCCAATCAATATATAAATGCTTTTCTCCCCCCCCCCCCGCCCCCCAGGGATCTAAATCTTAATTTTATTTCTTACTCTAACAAGGAATAGAAAACTTAATTTTAAGCAAGGTATGTTTTATAATGTTAATAAAGTATAGAATATTTTTAGAATAAATCTTACAAAAGAGGCACAGGGCCTTAACAGAGAACATTAAAAAATGTTAATGAAAAACACTTAAACCTAATAAACGGAAAACATAATCTCTAATTTAATTACTTCCTGTGGTGTCATTTATCTTGTTCCTCTATCTCCTGCATTTTCTAGAAACTGGAAAATATATCTTAAGTCTTGATAGATTCAAATTAAATATATTTTGGACTAGATTATGTCATTAGGTGGTATTTCAACTTTATATTCCATCACATAAACATATCTAGCTATCCCCACCATGAGTGAAGCTACGAATAACCACTGAATTAGGGTGATTGACCACTTGATTGGAATGATCTTTAGGTTCTTATTAGTTACTATTGGTAAGAAGTTATTTGTATGCTCCTTATAAAATTTCTAACAAAAGTAAAGAGTCTAATGACATTTCACTGTTTTCACTGACAAATATCATCCATTTCTTTTGCTAATACAAAAATATTTCAAACTCAGACTTTTCATATCATGTGTTTAAAAAATAATGGTGATCCTCTAATTCACAGATCACACAACTAATCCCATGCAGCCAGTTTGTAAGAATTAACCCACATACTCCACAGAGAAATAATTTTCCCATATTTTGAAGATAGAGATTTGGGGCTGTAGTCTGGCTTTTGCTTCTAGGACCCCTACTTAGCTCATCCCCTCCTTCTTGCTCCTGACCGGCTTCCCTTCGGGTTGTGACACCATGCTCACTGCCCAGTGAAACCACAGGGAAACCACCCCTCCAGGACCTCCATGACCCCTTGTCCAACAGACGTGCCATGTACTGTATACTGGCTGCTCAGTAATGTCCATGTGCTAGAACATTCTCTTGCCTCCCACACCACACTGCTGTGTTGCTGTGAGCTCGGGATGTCACTCATCTGGCTCTCTGGTTCTGGGCTGGGTTGGGCAGGCTGTCAGACTCAGCCCGAATCAGATCTTAAGAGGAGCCACAGATGAGGCTGTGTTCAGTCTGAGGTAACCATCCTGAGGACTCTGAAAGCCTCATGTCTTGCCCGGCTGCCCCACAGGCGGAAGACAGGAGTATCTCCTGGCATACAAGCCATTCATGGCAACCTATTTGGGAAGTTATAAGTTTGTGCAAAGGCTGCAAGCTGAAAAAGTTCAGGTGTTTGAGGGACTCCTGAGTAGTTCGACTTTTATTTTATTTTACTTTATATTATTTTTTTAATGTTTTTCAAATTCTATTTAAATTCTAGTTAGTTAACATACGATGCAATGTTGGTTGCAGGAGTATAATTCAGTGACTCATACTTATGTACAATACCCAGTGCTCATCATCACAAGTGCCCTTCTTTATCCCTATTCCCCTACACACCTCTCTCCATCAACCCTCAGTTTGCTCTCTATCTTTAAGAGTCTCATATGGTTTGTTTCCCTCTCTCTTTTTCTCTTTTTCTTCCCCTCCCATATGTTCATCTGTTTTGTTTCTTAAATTCCATAGATGAATGAATTCATATGGTGTATTTGTCTTTCTGTGACTGACACTGACATATTTTGCTTAGCACAATACATTCCAGTTCCATCCACGTCGTTGCATATGGCAAGATTTCATTCCTTCTGATGGCTGAGTAATATTCCATTGTGCGTGTATGCCACATCTTCTTCATCCATTCATCAGTCGAGCAGCTTGTATTTTTAAAAAGTTATTTTTGGAATTGTCTTGAATAAATCTGATAGCCACACCAGAGACCTAGTCATGTTAGAAAATAATATTGCCCCTTTGGACTTAAACCTTATTTAATAACTTGACTTTGACTTGTTTTTGGTTGTTTCCAAAATCAAATCTCATTTCCCACCTGCAGGACCTGCAGAGAAGGCAAAAAATATTAATTGAACCACTGCATGTAAACATCCACCAAGGAAACAATTTCCTCAATTGAGGCAGTGCTAAAGGAGAAATCCTAAATAGGTTTTGAGCAACAACAAATCCCTAGAATAAATGCACATGCTCCAGTTTACCTGGAATTCTTGAGGGAATTCCTTTGCATATGATCCACAGCACAGAGCTGTGTATCAATACACAGTAAAATTGTTTTTAAAACAATTGTATTTGTACTTACTTGTACAAGTACAATTGTACTTATATCTTCCATGGCTCCCATGTTCATGGGATGGACTCAACAATTTAAAATGTTGCTGTAAAATTATATAAGGACATAGCAAAAACCCTTCAGACATTCACTTCTAAATCTACAATTATTCTTTTAGTATGTACTTTGTTTTCTATAGATATTAGAGCTCAGAAATTTTTTTTAAACATGCTCGTGAAAAATCCGTCTAAAGAAGGTGGTCTTGCTTGGCACAAAATGAAGTAAGAGAACAATAAGGTTGAAATAGATACCTTTTTCCAACTCTGAAGCTCTTATCTGATAATGCATTTACTGGAAAATTAGACCCAATGAATATCTTAGCAGATATCCTAGAAACTAACACACTGCAAGATCTTATGAAGAAAAGCAGTTACATTTTTATTAAGAGTTAAAGATCAGAAAATGCTCATTTTAATTTTTGTCCTGCTATCAACTGAATGTATGCACTTGAGAAAGTGAATTTCTAAACCCCATTTTTCTTATCTGTACAGTAGAGATGTACATTTATCACATGGATTAAGTGAAAAACTAACATACATACCATGTTAGGTATTACGTTTATATTAATGACCATTTTTATTGTGTTGTGTGAATTTATGAAGCAAAATGTTTTTTCCCAGTTCCTGGATTGTCATCTTTTTGACTTCTCATTTTCAAAGCTGTGATTTGTTTGCCTTAGTGCCATATTCAAATAATGAAAGCAAGTGAGTATTTTGATAATGGCTGAAGGAAATGGGTTTTTTTTAATCTACCTGGATCTGGTGCTCCAAATTAAAAATTACAATGATAGAGCAATTTATTATAGCTAGGTAGCAAACTGCTTCATAAAATTGTAATAAGATATTGCTGGAAAAGATGACTTGTGGTTAGCACAGTCTTAGCAATTGTTATTTTATTTGGCATATACTGTGTAACATTAACCTCCAACATGTCTGTGTGTAGCGGAGCAAATTAGGGGAGGTAAGATGCAATAGAAGTGCTTGGCCTAGGGCACTTGGAGGCTCCAAAGGAGGGCAGAGTTGGAACAAGTGGAGAAGATAGGAGAGAGAATCCTAGGACAAGGCAGAGAGACAGGAAGGAGCCGGTCAGTGAAGATACCTGTCAGGGTGCAATGCGGTGTGACTATGGAATTGATCTGCCTTGAGAAGTCTGGTAGGGTGGGTCAGGGGAAGCGGGAGTGAGGAGGAAGGAAGGGGACTGATCAGCCACATGAGGTGGTGGGAGTGGTTGTCTTTGGGAAAGCTGCTGGTCACTCAGGGTAGTGTGACACAGGGAGCATTGACTTCTATATGCCTCCTTTGTTCTGCAATGTTCACTCCCACAGGGAGCTAGATGCCTCCAAGAAGACTTGTGCAGAGATGTGGAGAGAAGAAATTTTTTTGTTCTTCAAGTATAATGTGTTTGTTTTTTAACTTCGCATACCCCAGACAACATGTGGGAATCAGACAGAAGGTGAGCATGTTGGGATCATCACTATCACTTGCCCAATCCATTGTTGTCCCCTAGAGGATGACACACACTCATTCATTAGTTAATGGACATTCACTTAGGACAAGTTCTTCAGCTCCTTGCTATATGACCTTCAAATCGATTCGCTTCTTTCACTTCCAGTGTGTCTGATTTTGCATGTGACATCTTCCCAAGCCCTTAAGGAAGCTTGTTTCATTGACTACTCCTTTCACCAATGTACTGTTAGTCTTAGCCTCTCAACTGTTTCTTTGTCCTCATACTGCATTCCTAAGCATAAAAACTTGCTTGTTTTCTCTCTTGTGTTTAAAAGAACACTTTCTTGGGGCAGCTGGGTGGCTCAGTCAGTTAAGCATCTGACTTTTGATTTCACCTTAGGTCATGATCTCAGGTTCGTGAGACTGAGCCCCACATCAGGCTTTGGGTTCATCAGGAAATTTGCTTGAGATTCTCTCCCTCTCCCTCTCTCACTGCCCACTCCCACTCTCTTTCTCTCTTTAAAATAAACAAATCTTTTAAAAAATAAAAGATAAAAGAGCACTTTCTTAAATCTGTAATAACTCTTCTCTCTGCCCAACTTCTCTTCTAACTTTATCTTATCTTCCCAGTTAAGATTGTTGAAGAATGGTTTAACAAGAATGGTCTAACAAGAATGGTTGGCCTTTTCTCATCTCCTCTGAATTCTTATTCCACTGCCATTTTGATTTTGTTCTTACCACTCTAGGGAAATCATACTTGTTAAAGTCAGCAATAACCTTTTAGATGAAAAGCCAAGAAACTCTTTTCAGTCCTTATATTACTTATCATGTCTGCAGTATTGGACACTGTTGACAGTGCCCTCTTTCTAGGAATTGTCCCTGAAATTTTTTTTTCTTGCCTTTCCAGATTCCTTCTTACTCTATCTCCTGGGCCTTTCTTTCTCCACCTGTCTCTTAAATGGTGATATTCCCTATGGTTTTGTCTGTGTCTTATCCAAAGTTACACATCACTTTAAGACTTTACCTTTATTCATCTATCAATTATTCCTAAATCTTTATTTTTAGTTCAGGCTCCTCCTCTGTCTTCTTGAGCATATCTCAATTTGTATGTGCTCCAGGCACCTCAAACTTAGCTTGTGTTCAACTACTTTAGTCATCTTCTCTGCAAATCTGCCTTTGCTCCTGTATCCACTCTCAGGGACTGACAGATATCTGGAAATTGTCCTTTTTAAATTTTAAATTTAGCCATTCTAAGGGATGTGTAGTGGCATCTTCCAATTGAGTTCATACTTCCCTGATGACTTAATGATGTTGAACTTCTTTTCATGAGCTTTTTGGTCATTCATGTTTTTTTGTGATGTGTCAACTCAAATACTTTGCCTATTTTTATTTGATTGTTTATTTTTTATGATTGAATTGTCAGAGCTCTTTTTATGTTCTGGTTATAAATCTTTTGTCATAAATACATTCTGTGAATAGTAAACGTTTTCTTCCAATGTCAAGCTTGTCTTGTTATTTTCTTAACCATGTCTTTTGAAGAGCCAAAGATTTGTGTCTTATCTAAGAAATCTTTGTTTACCCTCAGGTTGTAAAGACACACTCCTCTTTTCTTCTAGAAGTTTTATAGTTTTAGTTGTTATGTTTAGTTCTTTGCTGTATACCAAGTTAATAGTTAATATTTGTGTCTGTGATAAGGGTCAAAGATAATTTTTTTTCCAAAATGTATATCCAGTGTTTCAAAACTATTTATTGAAAAGACTATACTTTTCCCACTGGATTATCTTGGAAACTTGGTCAAAAATCACTTGACTACAAAGATCACTTGGATCTATTTCATATTCTCTATCTGATTCTTTGTTCTGCTGATCAACATGTCTATCTGTAAGCTAACATTTCACACTGTCTTGATTACTATAGCTTTATATTAAGTCTTGAAATCAAACTATAAACCCTCTAATTTTGGTCTTCTTTTTTTGTAATTGTTTTAGCCAGTGTGGGTTCTTTACATTTCTATATAAACTTTAGAATTAGTTCATTAATTTCCACAGAAATGCCTGCTGGGATCTTGATTGGACTGAATTAAATCTTAGAGGAGTTTTGGGACAATTGATATCTTAACATCTGTCTTCCAATCCATGTATCTGGTACATCTTTCCATTTATTCAGGTCTTTGATTTTTCTCAGCAATGTTTCATAGTTCTAAGTGTGTAGGTATTGCACACATTTTATAAAATTTATTCCAAAGCATTTAACCCATTTTGATCTCTTTCAAATCATATTATTTTAAAGCTTATTTCCCAGTTGTTTGTTACTACTTCTATTTTGTTTTTAATAGAAGGACAAACTCTCATACTGATAGTGCATTTCTCCTCTCCTAGCCTGTAGGAGACTTTCCAGAATCTTCTTTTTATTCTTCTTCTTATGTAGGCACATGTATTTGTGTATAAAAGGAACTCAATAAAAGTTTTTTAAATGAAGATATCATTTTCAAGATCAAGTTCATTTTGGTTTAGTTTCCAAAGACCATTAAAAAACACTCAGAATTTAAAACTCTGGAAATTCTCCTAGCTTGAGCTATATCTGAAAAGCAGAGTGAAGTGATTTGACAATTACTTGACTGATTTGAAAAATGTGGACATATCTCCAGTTGATTGGCATCCAAATTATCTATTGTTCATCTTAACAAGATAAGTGTCAAATCACATCTCACTTGTGTTATCTCAGGAGAGAAGCCTGAAAAAGATAAAAGGGAATGGTAACAAGTGATTCTAAATCCACAGCACTGCACACAGATGTAGGGAGTAGGGACTGATGTAGCTCAGGACCATTACAGCAACTTCAGGGTAATAGAATGTCAGGGTAGAATTAGAGGTGTAGTTGGATCAGACGAAAGTAGGTTCCTTCCCAATCTTGAGTTTCCATGGTTGTTGGACGAGATTATAGATATATCTTAATTAAAAAAAAAAAAAACCGTCAACTAGAGAGAAAAGAATTTTTTATCTTTACTGTTTTAATTACTAACCTCTTTATTAATATATTTTACCTGCTTGCTCCCCAGAGTCATAGGACTTTGCAAGCTCTAATGTCTGCGAAATCAAATTAGAAACTTGCTTGTTATCTGTGACCCCCTCCATCTTCCCAGATCTCTACCTCCCATCCATCATCATGTCCTGGTGTGTCTACCTTTTCAGCATCTCCTGAATCCCCCACCTCCTCCCGTTCACCATCCTCACTGCTTTTATCCGGGCCCTTGATGCTTCTTGGATGGATCACCTTCACCAGCTTGCTATGTGTCATGTTGTGGTAATGTTCCCGAGAAGGCAGAAGCAAGGCAGGAGAGCAGAGGTGGGGAGCAGGAGATCTTTCTGCACAAAAGGCAAGAACGATATTTCAGGAGCAAAATAGAGCAGGGGTCCCTGAGGACCATGCTTGCATACTTGGCATTTGGACCTCACCTTAGGAAGTGGTTCATTACTGTAAGGAAAGGAAAACAAAGGTCCTGAGTGAGGCTTGCACTTTATTTTTAATTCTCTTTCTCAGTTTCACCTTTGATTTTCTTTCACCACTTTATTCCTATCAGTGTGCAAGTGGTTTGCCACCGCAAAGTTTATAGTTTAAACAGTATAACTTTTTCAAATCTTTTAAATGGATGTATTTGGGAAAGGAGGGGGCAGAAATTTCAGTTTGACACCTTAAACTACCTCCTGCTGGAGAGAACTGCTTGGTCAAAAGCACCTAGGTTTGGAAAATCTTCATTAGCAACATCAGTAATAATTATCTGTGCAATTTCAGAGCCACAATGGCCCACCAGTCAAACAAAGAGACCTCAAATATATTAACCATTTCAAACATTTTAAAAGACAGACACTGTTTCTTTGACTTGTGGGAAGAAAAACCTTAGCTATTGGCAGTACACAGCCACATATATAGAATGGGAACGTCCAGAGTGATGCTATGTGATCATAAACCTCAACAAAAGAATCTAAACATCCCTCAGGTAAGGCTTCATATGCTTGTCAAAGTGAAAACCAATTTAGAAGTTGAGAACATGATAGTGTTTTACCTGTATGTGTATGTGTGTGTATGTACATAGGTATATGGTGAGAGGGAAGGCCAAGGTTTTTTTTCTACCACTTACTCAGTGCAAGAAAAGTCAGAGAAAATTGGGCTATGCCCTAATTATTTCCCCTTGTATCATGAGTATATGGATACATATAAACTGAACCTGATATGCATACATCTAACCACAGCCGGTAGCCATGGATCTCGAATAGGATTGTATTCATCTCGACGGGGGCACCTGTTAAACAAATGTGCAGATCCTAGGCCTGTGCCCACACAGTGATGCTGGAGATCTGGAGTGGAGCACAGGAGTATACACAATAATGAGGTCACCAGCTGATTCCCCTGCAGTTGGACCATCTGTTATACTTACAGAAATGGTGTATCTACAGGAAACACACACACACACACACACACACACACACACACACACACGCAGATGGATGTGGCCTGGGCTAATGATCTAACCTCTGGATCTTTGAGCACATGGCTGCATCGATGGCCCTGAATAGTACCTTGAAAGTCACACACACACACACACACACACACCCCATACTCACACACACCAAATACACACACCACACATATGTGCGCACATATATACATAAACACCTACACATACATCGACACACAGCACACTCACACACATCAAAAACATCAGCCACACACATAGACACACAGCACACACATACATAGCACACACATACTTCATTTGTCACACATACATAGACCTAGTACCCCCATATGCACACACACACACACGTGTGCATTTTGTTTTTTCATTTAAAATATGAGGAAAACACCACTCATCATCAAACAGCAGTATGTGAGAGAATAATGGTCTTTTTCAAGTCTCTTGATATTCGTAAAAAGAGAGTGCAAATCGAGGAGATGAGCTCATCTCTGAGCCCTTCCCAGAACCTGCTCAGTTTTATCCTAATGAAGGACAAACTCTATTTTTTAT
Source organism: Enhydra lutris kenyoni (assembly GCF_002288905.1). NCBI lineage: Eukaryota > Metazoa > Chordata > Mammalia > Carnivora > Mustelidae > Enhydra > Enhydra lutris. The sequence goes on along the minus strand of NW_019154125.1, from coordinate 9,672,872 downwards.
TATAATGAAGACAAGGCAGATTCCAAAGCTCCCTTTAAAATGTTAATATATGTCCTACAGATGCGTGGTCTTATTTCACATTTACTGTCTTTGGGGTTGGGGAAACTAAATGGTGCTGCAGTGGGCAAAGAAAAGAAAACTGGGTGAAATCATGTCAACCAGGAGGTAGGAGCTGGAGTGATTCAGAGCAAGGCTCTGGGGCTTTGTGGTGGGACAATTGGGGTTGGATTCTTGGTCCTGGCTCTGCTTCTTATGGCCTTGACTGAATGCATAACCTCTCCCATCTTCATCTGCAAAGGAGCATAATTGTAGTACTTCATAGGATTGTTCTAAGGCTTCAGATGGAAAATGCTTATAGCAGGGCTAGAAGCATAGTTAAGAGTAGGCAGCTTTTTAATAATAAGTAGAATGATGCCTGCTACCACTGAAGCTCCCATGACTTTTTCAGCAACCCCTGTTTTCCCCTACCACACCTGTCAGCTTTCTGAGTGCAGGTCAGTGACCAGAAGAAGAGGGGGAGGAGCTGAGAGAATGTGGTTATAGAGAGGATAAGACAGAGAGACTGGGGGAGGAAAGAGAAGTGTCTTGGTGCGGTCTCATGCTCCCCCTGGATCACTGGGTATGGCCTCATGCTCCCCGGGGCCGGCTTCAAACCACATCAACTGCAAATAGATTCTGCCAATCGTGGTCTTATTGGGGGGCCAGGCAGCCAATTTTATTTGCTATAATCTTCAAAGGCACGAATTGATCAGTTCTACAACTTCTGCTTTTCATCCGAATAGCAGTGAACATTTAACTTCAGATGGCTCGAGTATTAGAAGCAGCTTTGAATGCAACTTCTTTTCTTTCTCAGAATTCGAATAGCAGTGAACATTTAACTTCAGATGGCTCGAGTATTAGAAGCAGCTTTGAATGCAACTTCTTTTCTTTCTCGGAATTCAGGGGCCATAAAAACTGGGCAGGAGGCGCCCTCTGATCCAGTTCTTTATAGTAGAGGTAGCAAAATAGTGACCAGCAGTTGGAAATTAGCCCACAGAGATGTTTTGCTTGGTTTCTAAGGTATATTTTAAAATTTTGAACTGGTGTCCAGTATTTAAGAATAAAAAATCTTACATAAAAGTATGAACTTCCAGCTTATTTTGGAAATCAGATCTGGCTCTTGTCCAGGCTCGCATTCTTATTTAGACCTACAGGTAGGGGCCGAGTTGTGGCTCTCCTGGAAGGGACATGGGTCCTTCAGGTGGCCAGGCCCTGCTGGGTCTGTGGTATACATTCTAATCTTCCTGAAGTTTTTGGCATTCTACTGCTGGCTTTACAAGCTTTTTTATTTTTTTTTCCCCAACTGAGATATGATTGACTTAAACTAGTTTCAGGTATACAGCAAACATTCTGAATCAGTAGTTGTATTTATTGGGAAATGACCACCACAATAACTATGGTTACCATCTGCCAACTTACATAGTTACAAAACAATTTTTTTCTTTTGATAAGAACTTTTAAGATCTATTCTCTGAGCCACTTTCCAATATGAGAGCATCATTGGCTGTAGTCACCATGCTGTACGTTACATTCTCATGACTGACATATTGTATAATTGGAAGTTTGCCCTTTTTTGACCCTCTTCACCCATTTCACCCTTCTACCCACCCACTCCCTTTCTGGCAACTACCAGTCTGTTCTCTGTAGCTATGAGCTTGGTGTTTTTTGTTTTTAATTTTAGTTTCCACAGGAGAGTGAGATCATACAGTATTTGTCTGTCTTTGCCTGACTTACTTCACTTAGCATAAAGCCTTCAAGGTCCATCCATGTTGTCACATGGATGTGTGACAATATTTCATTCTTTTTTATGACTGATGTTCCATTTTGTGTGTATGCTGTACATATATATTTATATTATATATTACCATATATAATAGATTTATTCATCTATTGGTAAACAGTTAAGGTGTGTCCATATCCTGGCTGTAGTAAATAACGTCCCAGTGAAAGTGAGGGTACGGATGCCTTTTTGAATTAGTATTTTTATTTTCTTGGATAAATGCCCAGAAGCAGAATTGCCAGATCATGTAGTAGTTCTATTTTTAATTTTTTGGAGGAGTCTCCATACTGTTTTCCTCATAGCTATACCAGTCTATGTTTGTACCAACAGTGTATACAGGTACCCTTTCCTCTACATCCTCACCAACACTTCTTATTTGTCTTTTTGATGACAACCATTTTAACAGGTATAAGGAGATATCTTATTGTGGTTTTGATTTGTATTTTCCTGATGATAAGTGATGTTGAACATCTTTTCATGTGTCTGTTGGCCATCTGGATGTCTTCCTTGGAAGAATGTCTACTCAGATCCTTTACCATTTTTTAATCAGATATTTTTCTTTTGCTGTTGAATTGTATAAATTCTTTATTTATTTTGGATACTAACCCCTTAGGATATATCAGATATGATATCATATCAGATATGTGATTTGAAAATATTTTCTCCCATTCAGTAGGTTGTCATAGTTAATTTCATTGATGTTTCCTTTGCTGTACAGAAGCTTTTCAGTTTGATGTAGTACCATTTATTTATTTTTGCTTTTGGTGTCAGATTTAAAAAAAAAAAAAGACACATCACCAAGACCTATGTGAAGGAGCTTACTGCCTGTATTTTCTTCTATAAGTTTTATGGTTTCAGGTCTTACATTCAAACCTTTAATTCATTCTGAGTTAATTTTTGTATAGGATGTAAGATAGTGGTCCAATTTCAGTCTTTTGAATGTAGTTGTTCAGTTTTCCCAACTGTCTTTTCTTTAAGACTCTCTTTTCTCTATTGTAGATTCTTAGTTCCTTTGCCATAATTTAACTGACTAGGGATGCCTGGATGGCTTAGTGGGTTAAGCATCTGCCTTTGGCTCAGGTCATGATCCCAGGGTCCTGGGATAGAGTCCCCCATCTGGCTCTCTGCTCCGGGGGAAGCCTGCTTCTCACTCTGATGTTTACTCCCCCTGCTTGTGCTCCCTCTCTCACTCTCTCTCTGTTTGGCAAATAAATAAATCAAATCTTAAATAATAATAATTTAACTGACCATATATGCATGGTTTTATTTCTGGGCTTTCTATCATTTTCCATTTATCTGCATGTCGGTTTTAATGCCAATACCGTACTGTTTTGACTACCATAGCTCTGTAATGTAATTTGAGGTCAGGCAATGTGATGCCTCCAGCTTTGTGTTTTTTCAGAGTTGCTTTTGCTATTGGGTCTTTTGTGGTCTCACGCAAATTTGGGGATTATTTGTTCTACTTCTGTGAAAAATGATATTGAAATTTCAGTGAAACTATAGATTGCTTTGGGTAATATGAACATTTTAACAATATGAATTCTTCTAACCCATGAACATGGAATATCTTTCTATTTATTTTTGTCTTCTTCAATTTCTTTCATTAATCCTTTAGTTTTCAGTGTACAGGTCTTTTACTTCCTTGTTTAAATTTATTCCTAGGTATTTTATTCCTTTTGATGCAGTTGTCAATGAGATTGTTTTCTTAACTTCTCTTTCTGGTAGTTCATTATTATGTCTAGAAATGCAATAGATTTTGGCATATTGATTTTTTGTCTTGCTACTGTACTGAATTTATTTGTTAGTTATAACACTTTTTGGTGTCAGTATGTTTTATTTATACAGCTCTGACTAAATGTACTTCTTTACTCTGAAGAAATTATTTAATTTTCTAAGAATTTCGCTATTATGCTTTGAATACTATCCCTTCCCACCCACTCTGTTCTTTACCTGTGTAACTTCAATTAATGTGTGCTGGAAATTTTAGTTCTACAGAGTGTTTACAAAGCCAGAAAACATAGTATATACTAATTTTAAAAAGATATTAAGTTCGTTAAGGAATAAATTATATTCTCTTGGTGTTTTGTTTGATGAGTTTTGACAAATATTTGCCCTCATGTAATTGCTATGACAGTGAAGATGTAAAAAAATGCCTAACACTCCAATAAATTTCCTCATGTCCTTTTCTATTTAATCGTTTCCATGACCCTGAGCTCCTGGAAATAACTGCTGTGGTTTCTATCTCTATCCCTTTACCTTTTCGAGAATGTTGTAAAACTGAATCATAGAAGACGTAGCTTTTTGCATTTGGTTTCTTTCATATGCTTTTGAGATTCATCTAAGTTGTGGCCTATATCCATAGTTAATATTTTTTAATATATTGCCTAGTGTCTTCCATTGTATGAGTGTATCTGTTCATTTATACATTCACCAGTGATGGATGTTTTAGTTGTTTCTGATTTTTAATGAATACAAATGAAATTGCTGCAAACATTTACATACAATTTTTTTTTATTGCTCTCAGTTAAACAAAATTAAGAGTAAGGCTGCTGGGATATTACTGTAACTTCTCAGGTGTGGGATGGCTTATGGATGTTATAAGAAACCAATAAGCCGTTTTCCAAAATAGTTATACCATTTTGTTTTCCCATCAGCAATGTAGGAGACTATATTTGCTCTGCATCTTTGCTAGCCCTTTGTATTGTCAGTTAAAAATTTAAAGCAAAAATTATTCGGTAAATTATTTAAATATTTTATTCATCTTTAAAATGAGTAAAATATTCAGGGGCACCTGGGTAGCTCAGTCAGTTAAGCGTCTGACTCTTGGTTTTGGCTCAGGGTTGTGATCTCAGGGTCATGAGATCTAGTCCCATGTCGGGCTCCTTGATGGGTGTGGAGCCTGCTTAGGCTTTCTCTCCCTCTGTTCCTTCCTCCTCCTTCTCTCAAATAAATAAATAATCTCTCTTTAAAAAAAGTAAAACGAGTTGTTCATGTTCTTATTATTGAATTGAAATAGTTCTTTATATACTTCATAGCCATGTCCTTTTCTAACCCTTTCTAAGTATATGTTTTGAAAATATTTCCTCCCAGTTTGTGAATGGTCTTTTAATTTTACTTATGGCATCTTTTGAAGAGCATAACTTTTGATTTTAATGGACCACAAAGTTATTAATTTTTTCTTTTTTTGTGCTTTTTGTTACCTAAGAAACCTTAGTCTGACCCAAACTTATTTTTAAGCAGCAGATTAGTTATATTAAAATATGTATGATTGAGCAGGTGGGGAAAATATATGACTCATATGTTTTTCTTCAACCTCCAGACAGACACATTTTCAGGTTAAAAAAATAATCTCTAAATTTAAAGCAATGAGTCTGATCTTTAGTCAAGAAAGAATGCAACATGTACGCTGTTTTTCTTCTATGTTCCCAGGTTTTGGGGACAGTCAGGCGTATTTTCTTTGTTCAGGTTAACAATTGACCTACTGCTTTATATTTAGAGATGCATCTCAGGTGTGTAGTCTCCCATTTCATAACCACACTTTCATATTTTCTCTCGTTTTATCTCTTTGGGTTCCATCTTGTACCATTTCCTCAGAGTCCTCTCCCAAATTGCCCACTCTCTTTAGCTGTTGTATTTTGTTCACTGGATTTTTTTTTTCTTACGTTAAAGTTTATACTTTGTTTTTCATTTGGAGAATTTTTTAAGGTTTCCTTATTCATTTTTCAAACTGTTCTGTTTACTTTTAAAAAATTTTCTTAAAGATTCTGGTCATTTAATTTTCTCTTTAATCACTTAGAGCATTTTTGTTCTGGAATCTCTTTTAGGTTTTTCAATGAATTTGAGTTCTTTGGGGGAAAACTTATATTTCATGAAATGCTCCCTATCCCCCTTTTGTGACCTGTTTTTTCATATCGTCTGTAGCTTTTTTTTTTTTTCATCTGTAGCTTTTTATAGTGAGTTGATTTTTTACAGCAGCATTTATTTGTATATTTATGTGTATGTGTTTATTCTGTGGAAGTACTCTAGGCTGGGAAAGTGACATCACACAGCATTTTTGTGCTAGCTTGCTAATGGGTCCTGGTGGTATCAGTGGTCCCAGAGTGGTGTTTATTTTAATTTATTGACTTATTTCTTAAAATTTCTGTGCATGCAGGGATCTCACTGGATTCTCCTTCCACCTAAGATGGACTGGAGGCAACACTTCTTCCTGTGTGGGTGTCAGAATTCCCATATTTGATCTAAAACCATTCTTATGCCCCCTAGAAACACCAGGTTTCCCTTCGTGTTTGGATTTTGATTTCATTCTCAGTATTGGACAAGTAAAGAGTTTCCTGTATTTTAAACTTGATTATATATTTGAAAATACTCTTTAGATACTTATCTCATATTTTATGTGGTTTTCGCAGAAACCAGGGACTCTACAGGGTTGGTTTGCCACATTGCTAAAAATCCACTCTTCTTAAAGATTCTGTTTTCTGATTAAAAACACCCTCAGAATTTGGTCTCTAGATTTCCTTGTTTATTTGTTTGTTTATGTCTTGCCTCCAGTGTTTTCAATCAAGTGCTGGATTGTTTTCCAGAAGAGGGAAAGATGAATCCTCCTGTTTGAAGCTTGCAATTTTCATGAAATCTAAATAAATTCTTTAAAAAAATTCCCCTCCAGCCCATTGCATCCCCCGCCATCTAAATCTCTGTCCTTCAATTCACATCTCTGTTCCCAGTGAAATAGTTTAAGCACTTTAGGTTTACTCATTGACTCTACCTTTATTATCTTGTGGAAACACTCCCCTGCATTATCAGAATCACTAACCCGGCACAGCCTTTCCCTTATGCTGCATATTTTTTCTTCTTTCCTCATCAAATGCTTAGTGTGAAAATATCATCATAATCTGCATATTGGTTATACACTTGGAGATTTGTAGAGAACAGAGCATTTTTATTTGAGTACTTCTTGTATATCTGGTTCCATTTCAGTGGAATGCAGTGTAACATACTCTGGAGTAACATGTGGGAAAGTGTGGAAGATACTTCCATCCATAAGGATCTTACCACCTAGTTGAAGAGGAGAACTTTTAAAGCAAAGAATTTTATAACCATATGAGACAACATGTAATCAAGTGCTACAACATTGAAGATAAGCACACAGGGAAAGGGGAGGGTCCTGCAGGGGTGAGAGGTTGAGGAAGGCTCTCCAAGAGCTGAGTTAGACCTGAAGACACTGAAGGATTTGGGGGTGGCCGTTCTCACATTCTCACAGGGAGAGTGCTGCATTCAATAGGGTGTGTGTGGAAGGCTCAGTAAAGAAACCCAAACATCCCCCACGCAAGCCCCAGAAAGTAAACAATACCCAAGGAAATCACTTCTGCAAACAAAACAACTCTGTGATTCTCTTGAGTAACGCCATAAGGAGTACTTTCGCAGCTGGTTTAATTGGCAGCTACATTTTGTTTGGTGAAACAGAAACTAACAGGCAATCATTCTATTTACTGATATTAACTCAGAAACATCTCTAACCATAACATTTTCATTTTGTCTTACATGTTTTAAGACACGCTAAAGTGGACTTTTTTGTTATGAAGGACTTTAGAATATACACTTATAAATCCTTTTTTCTTCTAGGTTAAAATCTAGTACTTGTTTGGGAAACAAAATGCAAGACACATGCAGGTTGCTGAAAGGGAAAAAGGGGCAGTACATATCAGACCACTCCAGCTGGGGCACCTGGGTGGCTCAGTTGGTTAGCGGTTGCCTTCGGCTCAGATCATGATCTCAGGGTCCTAGGATTGAGCCCCACATGGGTTCCCTGCTCAATGGGGAGTCTACTTCTCCCTCCTTCCTTCCTTATCCTCCTTCTCTCTCTCTCTCTCTCTCAAATAAATAAATAAAATCTTAAAATTAAAAAAAAAGAACGCTCCATCTTCCCAGAACTTCCTTCCTTCCTCTGAACTCCTCTTCCAAAAATTATTTCTCTTTTAACAGTCATTGGAAATTAATTTTGCTCTCAAATAAACTTAGTTTTATTTGCATTCTTTAAGTAGTCTCAGGTTTGGTGGGAGAAGATAAGCATTTGTAGAGACCAGCATGCTTCCCTGCAAAGGGTTATCCTTAGGATTTTCATGCCATTCCTGTTACTACCATTCATATCTCTGTATTTCATGCTGAAACCAAAGGGAGTTCCACATTCTGCCCTGGATTTTGTATGAGTTTCGTCATTCAAGGGCAAGAGCAAATTGCTGGCAAGCTGTGATACACATGTTTATAATCACTGACATTTACAGAGCTACAAATAAAAAATGCATTCTTTCTACACACGTATATTGAGGATGGTTAGGAAAATCTGTTTTGAGTTAGGCTTCCTCCCTTTGATATGTGTTTCCAATTGCTAACCAAATGCTGCTTTAATTTTGTTTGTAGGAAGCTGAACTGACACCAAACGAAAACGTTGTTTGGACTGTTTCCTACACTTGGCTTTCCCCGAGGTTGGTATCACCAACATTCAGAGACCCAGGAATAAGCCACCTGTCAGATGAAGAAAAACCCAGCAAGATGCTGCTACTATGTTTTTCCAATGTGCTGGCATGGAGACTTAATTAGTGTATGGAATGTGCTTTTGCACGGAAATTAAAGAAATGTATCGCAAATTTAGGAACCAGTGTGACATGTGGCAGCTGTATAGTAATTGTATGGCAAGCCTAGTGGCCTTTTTCTTTTTCTTTCTTTTTTTTTTTTGCTTATGGATGGTCAGATTTTTTTTTTTTAAGATTTTATTTATTTATTTATTTGACAGACAGAGATCACACGTAGGCAGAGAGGCAGGCAGAGAGAGAGAGAGGAGGAAGCAGGCGCCCCGCCGAGCAGAGAGCCCGATGTGGGGCTCAATCCCAGGACCCTGGGATCATGACCTGAGCCGAAGGCAGAGGCTTTGACCCACTGAGCCACCCAGGTGCCCTGGATGGTCAGCTTTAAGCAAACTTTCACTGCTTTCTCAGTTTTCCTTGCTCTCTTTTCGTGTACCCTTCTTGCTCACAAGTAACTCATTTTCTTAGTAACTTTCCCAGCCATGGTTCTGGGCACTTATCCTGTTTTTTTGCTCACCTTCTCCCTTACATGTTCAACTCTTCATGTTTTCGTGTCTGGACCTTACACCTCCCATCATTTTTCAGAGACTGCTCTCCTCCTAGCTGCCCATCCCCCTGGCCAGGGTTGACCTGGCTCTGTGTGCAAGTAATGTCTTACTAACTCCTTCCTAATCATCGCAGAGGCACCCATCCATCCGTAAGTTCTGAACTTGGATTCCTAGTTTTTGTTCTTCTACTCTTCTTCATTACCCTGTGAATTCCACTCTTGAGGTTTCTCTGGTGGCTCATTCCTTCCTGTCTTCTATAAAGAGTGGAGGGATTAACACAGGCATATTTTACTTGGCATTTTCCTTCTTGTCTTTCCTCAGTGACTTCTTCAGCTTGGAAACATCTTAGTTTTTCTAGCACTGCCCCATAGACCTTCCTGCCACCCAAAAACAGAATGGAAAGAAGAAAAAGAAAAATGACCACACTAATTCCTGGGAGTTGTAGCAATTTAGGGCATGAAGGCCTCACATGGAATTATCGGTTTTGATTCTTGATTGAGATAGCAAGTCTCCAGAAGAGTTTCTCTGAAGTCATTTGGGTTTTAATGAGGTCAAAATAACCAGGACATGGAAATTGATACTATTGTCATAAATAAAGAATAGAAAGCATTTTGGCTCTTATTAGCAAGTAGACAGATGGACTGTTCTTTGTCATAAAACAAAGAACCTTCCTTTAATCTTTTTCTTAATTGTATTTTGCCTGAACTGTTTTGTAGCTATTTTTATCTATAATCTGTATTAGGAACTAAATACATCTATTTCAGTCTCTTAACTAAGATTTATAGTAAAACAAATTTATTTCTTATTAGTTTGTTCTTTGATTCATTGCATATTATTGGAAAGATGACCTCCATGGTGAGTCATTCTCTACATGCCCATTTGGGAAACACTGTGGAAGAACACTGAGCCATTATCAAAAAGTGCCCACAGTTTCTCTTTTTCTAACCTGATAATCCAATTCTCAATTCCAAGACAGGAGAAAAAAAAGTAAGGGATCTCTTTCCCTTGCCCCAGCCCCTCACCATCTCTATCCCTATCCTCCAGTCTATAGGTTGGGATAGGGGAGGATAGAAATAAGATGTAGATTTCCAATTTTTCATTCACTTATTTATCCAGTTATTCTAGGCCAACTGATTATTGTGTGTAGTGTACTGTGTTTTCTCTATAAACCCCAGTTCAGACTCAAGTGCTCAGTCATCAACCTGTCTGGATAGCAAGTTCACTGGAAGGATGCTCTTATGTCTTCCATATGCTTGGAATATACTCTTAAATAATGAATGCTCATTAAATATTTTATGTTATTGAGGCCACTGAGGTTCCTAGCATATTGCTTGCTGCTTACAATAGCTCTGTTACTATGTCAGCCAAGTCCAAGGCTCAGACCTTCAGGTTGGGCTCTAATCAGCCTGTTAGGTTGGGGCTGCCATGTCTCTCCATGTGGCATGATACAGAAGAGAAGACAGGAAGCAGTGGTCAGAGTGTCAGGACTGAAAGCTCAGAGGAATGGGTGACTACTGGCATGAACTCTGGTCCTGGGTTCACACAGGGTGTTCATACCAACTCTGAGCCCTGCCTCCTGCCTCCTCTTCTTTTTCTTGACTGGCATTCTGGGGTAGCACTTCTTGGTTCCTATCACAGTGGTCTTTCAGCATCCTCTGGGCTCTATGATTCAGGCCCTGAAGTTTAGTTATTAGCCTTTTTTGTTTCTGCCCGAGTTTAAAAATTAAATGTCTTGTGACTTTTTTTTTCTTTCATTGAAAATTTCTTTCAATGCAGCCTGGTCTATTAGGAAGAAAAAACTGAGAAATCTAACTTATATTCTTGGTTCTGGTATTAAATGGGCAACCTTAGAAAAATCTTTCTTGGGACGCCTGGGTGGCTCAGTCAGTTAAGCCGCTGCCTTCGGCTTAGGTCATGATCCCAGACTGCTGGGATCGAGTCCCGCATCGGGCTCCTTGCTGGGCAAGGAGACTGCTTCTCTCTCCGCCTCTGCCTGCCACTCAGCCTGCCACTCTGCCTGCTTGTGTGCTCTCTCTCTCTCTGACAAATAAATAAATAAAATCTTTTTAAAAAAAGCAGGATGTATGATATCTTTGTCTTAAAAAAAAAAAAAGAAAGAAAGAAAGAAAGAAGGAAAGATCTTTCCTAAGGAAAACTTTTCTACTCCTGGAATCCATATTGAAAAATGACTTTGGTGGTGTGAAATGGTTAATGAGCATGTATAATATGCTGGATACTGTGTGGGGCATTTTCACGAGGGTCTCCTATCCTAAACATCTGGAACATCTGCAACAGGATAAGAACTTGAATAAGGAAGGCTGATTCCTGAGAGCCATACCATATATTGTCTATTATAACCTTAGGATACTCTGAGGCCAGCATGATTGGGGGAAAGTTTTAATTAAAGCTTTACTATACAGATGAAGATATTGAAATGCAGAGAAAGAAATGACTTGCTTAAGGTTATACAGATATTTAGTGGGAGATCAGGGATGGGAACACAGTGTCCCAGCTTCTAGCCTAATATTTTCTCCACTATGCATCTTCCCTATGATTCTGAATAATTTTGGACTATGCAGCCCTGTCAATGGATATATTGTGCAATATATCTTCTTACTCATGTGCTACATAATCTATGCTTTACTTTAAAAATTTTTAACATAAATTCTTTCAATCATATATGAAAGTAGAGAATTAGAAAAATAAAACTTCATATGCAGAATATCAGCTTTAATCATTACCAACATTTGGCCTTTTTTTGGTTTCATTTATTTTCCTTTTTTAATTGTTAAGTTTTTGTTTGATTGCTTGTTTGTTTACACTGAGGCATTTTATTTGCATGGATGCATTATATCCCTAGAAAAAGAATCCCAGGATTTTCTGTCTTGTGTTTTCATCTTGCTTCTTCACGGTCCATGATGGCAGCTGGGGTTGTCAGTACAATGAAACCAAAGTGGTGGGATGGGAGTAGACTGTTCTGTCGTTTTTCTACATCTTTGAGTTGTATATCAAATCTGGGTTTGATCATTCTACATTTGTTTAACCTGCCGAAGGGGTTCACAACAATTTTCCCAGCTCTGTGATCATAAATGATTTCAAATTCACCAATGTAACCTTGCTTCATCATCACAGTTAGAAACCAGATGATGACTTTGGAGTACGGATTAATAAGAACCTAGTATTTGCCTCTATTTTCAGCATTGTTAATGCTTCTGAGAGCATCTGCCAGGACATTCATGGGCACCATTATGGCGGCATGGAAAGATGCTAATTTTCAAGTATTTGAAAACAAATCTCAGACCATATCATTTCTCCTACAACTACTAGTGTATGTATTTCTAACAGTTATGAGATACCATCTTCATACTTAAAAAAATTAACAATAAGTTATCAATATTACCCAATATGCATTCTATATTTAGTTTTTCTCAATTTTTCTCTAAAAAGTTACTTCTAACAGTAACAAATTAGAGTCAAAATAAGAAGACTTGCATTTCATTTGCTGTGCTATGTCTTGTAAAGATTTTTTTTAAACGTTTCATAAATCTCCATGCTTATTTTTTTCCCTGCTATTTATGGGTTAAAGAAATAAAGTAATTTTTTTCTGTAAAATTTCTTGTACTGTAGACTCAGTCAATTGCAACCTTGAGATACTGTTTAACATATATTCCATATATGTCCTATAAACTGACAGATGTATCTAGAGGCTCAATTTGATTACAAGTTTATTTTGGAGGAAAGACCATGTCATGGATGTTGTTATGTACTTCCAAATTGCATCACATCAAGTGATAGTAACACCAATTTATACCACTTCTAGTGATGTTAAAATTGGCTGATGAGTTTAGGTAATGTGAGTCTGATCTAACCATTATAAAGTTCCCCATCTGTTTCTCACCCGAGAGTTTTAACTACCATTGCCCAAATCAATGATGTCAGCAAAGACTATAAAGTTCTGATTTTTTTCCTCCTGCATACTGATAAGAACTTTTACGTAAAGAACTTTTCCTCATCAACTATTTGTCTACTCTAAAATACAATGCATACAAGAAAGGCAAGTTGAATGCCTTTACTTTCAATTTTCATAATAATAAATCAGTATGCTAGCAATAGTGTTCAATGAGGCATTATCATTTTGGAGTTTTAAGAACTCAGGGAGCTTATATATTTAATGTGTTTTAAACTATGCATTAGTAATGTTTTTGGTGTTCAAATTGTCAATAGCTAGCAACAGCTTCATCAAGTTAGTCCTGTGTTTGACACAACCACCTGTATCTTCTTTGCCTTCTGGCATAATTGATGTCTCAGACTCTTGTTGTACATACGCTGCCTTAAACCTGAAATTGACCATTTCTCCAAGGAGTCCTAATTCATTTTAGTGATAAATATTACTCAGAATGTGTTATTAGTTTATAAGGGTCATTATTGTTTCTAGATTTTTTAATAAGCAATAATTAGAATGATATTATTAATTTATGTAGTAGATTACATGGTTTTTACTTAACTTTCAGGAGTTTATATCTGTATCTCTTTCTCTTTTTACACATAAGAATCTTGGTATCTGATGCTTCCATAGCTCATTCCTAATCCTCCTGGCAGTCAACACAGAGGAGACTGGGAACTTTTTGAGGTTCTTCTGAACTGTACTCATACCTCTCTTCTTCTGGGTCCTTAACACTATGTTCCATATGCAACAAGCACTTGATTCTTTGTTGAATTGAACTGGAGTCCAAGTTTTTTTTTTTTTTAAGATTTTATTTATTCTTTGAGAGAGAGACAGATGGAGCACAAGCAGGAGAAGCAGAGGCAGAGGGAGAAACAAACTCCCCACTGAGCTGGGGGCCCGATGCGGGGCTCGATTCCACAACCCTGAGATCATGACCTGAGACGAAGGCAAAAGCTTAACCAACTGAGCCACCCAGGCGCCCCAGGCCAAGTATTTTTTGAAAGACACTCTTTGCTGAGGCCCTGGGAAATAGGGACCATGGAGTTCAGGCATCCTAGCTATTTTCTAGTTCATTCTCTCATTTACCATTGAACAAAACTGATGCCAGCTTGTGGAAGACATGTGAACACGACTAATGGACAGCAACACTTATCAGCAAAATGTAAACCACACCCACAGAGTAGTTGACTGTTTAGAGCTGTGCAGCTAAGAGATAGCTGGATTCAAAACTCTTACCAGCACTCTTAAGGGCTGCCTCTTCTATGTCTAGGAGGGAAGAGGACAGAAGGAAGAAGAGAGAAGGAGGTGGACTTTTTCTCCCAGGGAGGGAGAGGGAGGGATTGGTGGAGGGAGAAAAATGGGTGCTCAGCTTTTGATGGATAAAATGCCTGCAGATTGTTTTTCGCTGTGAGGCAGCCTTGTTCTTCACTTGTCTACGTATGGGAGCAGGCTGCTCAAGTTTGAGCGGAGAATGGATGCAGGGAAGGGGCAGGGAGTTATTTGTTTTCTACCTCCCAGAGGTCTCTGGCAAGCTGATGTGTAGGGAAACATTTGATTGAGTGGATGGATGCATATCTGTCATATGGTCACATTTCCAAAACTCCAAGTTTATTTATTTCTAGTAATTGGTCCTCTGCTGACTGAAAGCTACAGTATTTAAGGAAAAAACAAAAAAACAAAAAAGCGAAAAAAACCTTGTAGAAGACTGGCCATGCATTTTTTTTTTGTTTGTTTGTTTTTTAGAAAGCAATACAGTATTTTGCAAAACACTGCCGGTGGCATCCAAAAACTTTTCCTTGGGTTTCAGCTAATTGAGCTCACTATAACTCAACCAATAATCATTGACTATTTGTAAGACATTTATAATGGAATAAGCATCCTGTGAGAAGTGATTAGTGAGAATATTCACCTGCAAACAAACAAATACGTTTAGAAGCATATTTTCTGTGCCACTAGAATCATTTCACTACCCATGTTTAGAAAACAACCTGATAAAAAATACATCTTCATATACGTTCTAGCTTTTGGACAAGCACAGGTGTTGCTACTTAGTTCTCGAATAATCTTCTGAGGAGCCGACACATGTCCTGGCATTCGGCTCTCTGCAAAACATCTATTTGAATTTCAGCTTTGTCTTTGAAATACCAGTCTGACCGTGTTTCCAAAGAACACGTCGGCAGTCTGTGCCAATTTTCTTCTGTACTGTGTATTTCTTCATAAGAAGATAAAGCACTAACATTTTTTTTTAAAGTAAGAAAACACCTCTCTAAGAAAACTTAACTAAGACCTCTATACAGAGGAACAGGTGGAGCATGTCCAGATAAGACCTCAGTGCTGTTCACCAAAAATCAAATTGGAATGGATGTTAATTACACTTACTGTGGTGATTACTTTGCAGTGTACACAGTGATCAAATCATTGTGCTGTACACCTGGAACTGGTAGAATGTTCCATGTCAATCCTGTCTCAATTAAAAAAAAAATGACATTGGAGATAAAACTAGAAAGAGGTTCAAAAGCAGCAGGAATTTTCTTTCATCTAAAGTTGCTTCTCAGGGATGCTGGAGTGGCTCAGTTGGTTAAGCGTCTGCCTTGGGCTCAGGTCATGATCCCAGCGTCCTGGGTTCAAGCCCCAGGTTGGGCTTTCGCTCAGTGGGGAGCCTACTTCTCCTTCTCTCTCTGGCCCTCCACCCCTGAGTGCATTCTCTCTCTCTCTCAAATAAATAAAATCTTTTTTTAAAAAAGGTTAAAATGTCAAATTTTAAAAAAATGTTGTTTCTCACATTCCTGAATGGTATGGAATTTCCACCCCTTTGCTGACTTCTTCATCTTGCATCAGTAACAAAGTCCAAATCCAGGCCCATTGTTATAGAACTGTCAAATTACATAAGTTAGCTCTCTGAGTGCAGACCTACATAGTACTGTACCAGCTTGTGCATGGCCGTGCCCTCAAATACACCTCAGTGAGATCTAGAATAATAAATCAAAAAGAATAAGAAATAAGAATCAGACACTGAAAAAAAGTGTTACACCAACTGAAAGCATAGTCCATCTCACCTTTATGAAAACTGCCAAGCTCCTTAGAGGTAAGCGGTTTGTACAGAGTTGCTCAAGGCTTGTGATTACGGCTAATGAAGGAAGGGTGCCTCACGCGTCTGCTGTTCTTGGTAGCAATGGAGGAAGGAAGTATAATTGTACCTTTCATCAGTGGAAGTAATAAGGAACTGAAAAATTATATGGCAGATGGTATCGAGTGGCTTTGTGAACTACTCTGCTGCATTTCGCCCCGAGTGTGACAATGTTTGTAATGTAACTGTGTTTTGCCTTTTGCTGCACTAAAGCCCTTAAAATGAATTTTTGATGGTTCTGAAGGAGCCCTGTGAGGAAAAGTTGTCAAATATGATATGAAGAGTTCTTACAACACATCTCTTAAAACGTAGAATGTGTTTTGGAAGAAAGGTTTTCTTGGGCTTTTCTCGCCACAGGTCTGTCTGGGTTTTTACTCCCCACTGGAAAAGCAATGCTGCTCCCTTATGGCAAATCCTTTAGTTCTGCTGCTGCAACCATCCATCCACAGCCGCAGTAGGTTCACGGTTCCTGATCACAGATTTCTGTGCTTCTGCCACTGTGGGCTTGAGACATGGGATGGTGTTTGGAAGGATGTAAACATGCCTTGTGATAGGCCAAGATGGAGAACTCCAGCCAGTGGGATTGGTCAAAAGCAAACTTGGATAATGATTGGTGGAGAAAATAAAACCTTTATTCTTGGCTACTGAGAGTGATGCCATCCAGAAAGCTGTTCTTTGATTTTACTGCTCCGGTGAGTCTCAGTACATCTCACACCCTGAGAGGATAAGCACCATTGAAAGACTCCATACTTGAAAAGAGCAGAAACCCTAAAGTTACAAAGGTGTCTATTTGGGAACTATCAGAGCATTCCATATTTTAGAGGATTTTATTTTCCAGTTCTCCTTCAGTTCATGTAGAAGCCCTACTTCCTCTTTCTCTTTTTTGGCCAAAGGATGGGGACCTGGGCGGGAGTTCTGGAAAGGCCCATAGTGCCCTGGGAGCTTCCCATTCTGGTGGTGGCACCTGGTGGAGGCTTATGATGTTATGCCTGTCGGTTTAATCTCACAGTTCCGACTAATGGGCACCACATTGTCCAGTAGCGCTTTTCCTGGAACTGTCTTAATGACTGTGAATGTTATTTTGAAAGGCCCAACACCTGATCTTCCATCAACAGACCTGGCTATTTTGCTTTTAAATGTCCACAAGAACCAATTATCCTGAAAATCCCCAATTAAGTGTAGCAGATTGAATTACAGAAGTGCACATTTTAGGAAATTCCCTTTGCATTCTAAATTTGTCCAGTTGAGGTAAGATGTTTATGGTGAGAACATTTCCTTCTGCCTTTTTGTACTTTGCCCCATTTCGGAGTACTTGCTTGACAATGTCTCTTGTCTCAGAGGGGAGGGGTCCTGTATTGGCATTCAGCATCCAGAGAGGTGATAAGCCACATATTCCAATGTCCTTATTGGACTTGTAGGATGAAATAGACATAGCAAAATGACACCTGGTTGCTTGCTGTGAAGTTTTATAGTGCCACTGGACTGTAGAGAAGACCTAATATCAAAATTACTTCAGCTCCATAGATAGAGCCATGTGGGGGACTGAATTGTTACATCCCTGATAGAGACATCAGTACTGTGCTTATTGGCAGAATTGGACACCATCATAAAGAAACTAGAAACTCCAGGTTTAGATACAAAGAAAATAAGAAATGTACAGTAATAATCTCAGTTGTGAAGAGGCAGAGGGAAAATAGACAGCCATTGAAGAATTTTAGGAAGAAGCATTTCTAGCTTTTGAACTGTGTTCAGGAATAGCTGTTGAATAGCCCAGTGGGTAGGACTTAAGGAAGACAGTTTAGCCTCACAACTGACCAATTTCTGAATTCATCTGAACTAGGAATTCATCTGGGCTGTAAAGAATTTTATATAGATCTTTGTTTCTGTTTATTTCTCCTTATACCTGTTGTAGCTACTGGTGGAATATTGGAGGGACAAAGTGATGGTGGGTATACTGTTTAAGTATTTGGATTTTTGTCCTAGCTGCCAGAAAGAATAGATTTTAAATCACATTTATTTTCCATGAACAGAGTTGAGCATCTGGTTATAAGTTTAAAGGCCATTTGCATTTCTTTTTCTATGAATTTTTTATTGTTACCTCTTGCCCATTTAAAAAAATCTGATTGTTGGTCTTTTTCTTCTCTACTTTTAGAAGCTTGATATTTATTAGGGGCATTAGTTGTTTGTCTCTGTCTGTGATATGTATTGCAAATCTATTTCCCTAGTTTGCCATTTGTCTTGTACTTTACTTCTGCAAGTGTGTTTTAATTTTATGTAGCTAAATTTATCAATACTTTCCCTTCCTGCTTTTGTGTTTTGAATCATAATTAGGGAAGCTTTGTGCATTTTCAGGTGATGAAGGAATTCCTCCTTTTCTTCTCATACTTGTGTGGTTTTATTTCCTATATTTAAATCTCTAACCTATTTAAAATTTTCATGGTGTCTAAAGTAATGAATAGATTCTATTTTATCATTTACCACATAGCTCTTCAGTTATTCCAATATTATTTTATTAAGAAATCCTTCCTTTCCTCAATGCTTTGAGGTTCTGCCTTTTCCATATACTAAATTTTCAGATGCAACTATGTCTATTTCTGGATTTTTCTGTTTTGTTCTAATTAGTCTGCCTTGGTATTCATGAATCAATATCATCCTGTTTCTAATTATATAGATTTTATCATTTATACTCTAACAATTATTTATAATATTATTTCATATATAGTTGGAATAGTTTCCCCACGAAACCCGGCTCGTTGTGCTCCTTTTCCAGGGTGTTTGTAGTTATTCTTGCTTGATTTTTCTTCAAAATGAACTTTATATCCACCTTGTCTAGCTCTAGGAAAAAAAATATCTGTTGATATTTCCCGAGATGGCATTAAGCATATAAATCACCCTAGGGAACAGTGATGTCTTTATAGCTCTGAGTGTTTCTACCAAAGTATACTGCCCATCTCTTCATCTTTTTTTTCAGTATATCTTGCAGTTTGTAGGAGTGCTTTATGATTTTCTTCATATAGGTTTTATATACTTCTTAATCTTGTTGAGTTTATGTGTAACTTTTTCTATATGTAAATAGCATCTTCTTTTCTATTATATATTTTAATTGGTGCTTGTTTTATATGTGAGGGCTATTTGAAAAAATATCAACTTAAAATTATTGTTGGCTCAATTCTCTTAGTGTTGGCCGTGGTTTTCTATTAATTTAGTTATACAGATGTATAATTCTATCACATGCATTCTATCATATACATATTCTTCTTTTTAATTCTTTTGCCACAATTTCTTTGTCTGGTTTTGTTACTTTGGCTCAGATCACCAACACAGTGTCCAAAGTGTAGCTCTGTTGCTTTTCAGAAGGAATAAAGTTGATCATTTGGGTAACCCTGTCCTCTTTGTCTTACTTTTGCTCTCCTTCTAGTAGAGATGTTAAGAATGGAAGAGTTCTCAAGGTTAAGTGTGAAGGAGACACTGGGAATCCAGGAAGCTGGATATTTTACAATTGGGAATTCGGTCCTTGGAATACCTATGATTCACACTAAATGTATCATTTAACTGCAAACATGTAAATGCTTCATTTCTTTGGGAGTTGCTAAGGTAATATCTCCCTTAATTGTCAAAAACCTGTATACTTACAGAGATAAGTAACTTGAATCCTTTGTTTTGTCAGCATAAGATAGAAGATGAGTAAAGAACTTAACTTAGGTAAAAAGGCCTTTTTCATACCTTCTGCTTAAGCCAGACACCAATCTCCTAAAGTGTTCCTAACTTTTATTTAGGGCTTGTAAGGTGCCAGGTCCCAATACCACATTTTTTTTTTCTCTCTTTGCATACTTATAACATATGAGGCTGAGGTCTGGAGATGTTATGTCACGTACTCAAAGTTATACAATTCATAGGAGGTAGATGGGGGCTTAAAACCCTGGATTCTAGGGCGCCTGGGTGGCTCAGCGGGTTAAGCCGCTGCCTTCGGCTCAGGTCATGATCTCAGGGTCCTGGGATTGAGTCCCGCATCGGGCTCTCTGCTCGGCAGGGAGCCTGCTTCCCTCTCTCTCTCTGCCTGCCTCTCTGTCTACTTGTGATCTCTGTCTGTCAAGTAAATAAATAAAATCTTTAAAAAAAAAAAAAAAACCCTGGATTCTAGACTGCCTCCTACATGCTCTAGATCTCTCAACTATGGCCCTTTGTTTGGATATAAACATGTGCTGACAATAAGTTATCTTTGAGCAAGGTCTTCCAAGGTGTGCAAGTTTCGTGGATGCTCCTAAAATAATTACCAGTTATCTTCAAGTGATCACTGGCATTAACATTATTAAACAGTCAATCAAGTTTAAGGAGCCATTTGGCCATGTGGCTTTGTCACTTTTGCTGATAGCAGAAATGACTCAGTAAATTACCCTGGAAAATTGCAATTCAATATTTTGAGGAAGATATTCAAGTCAGAATATTGTCCCCACTTTTGCTCCCATGCCACATTTCTGGCTTTACTGCAATCCATTTTTTAAAACTTCCAGAACAGGAGCAATTGGCATGCTTTAAAGCTTCTCTCTCTGCTTCCACCTGAAAGTAAAGCTTAGAAAATTGAAAAAAAAGAATAGACTCAAGAATGAGCTGCTGCCGTTTTTAGAGAATGAACTTCACATGCCTCTCATACTCTCTCTTCCATATTAAAAGCAAGGTTTTTTTTTAATACTCTTTATGCTTTTATGAAAATGTTATGTGCTTTTAAAAGTATTATGCATAAAGACAATAAAAAAGTTTAAATAAAATCTCTTTTTTCCCATTAGCAGGTATTCAATGATGTGTCAGATCTTGATAGAACCTAATTTGTCTTCTGTCAACTTTACTTTTGGGTTTCCTGATTCTAATTTTTCGAAAGTTGACAGACGTCATGTTATTGTCACTAATTTCTCCCACTCAGCTCTCAGAAGTTCATTGTTCTGTGGAAGAAATTGTCATCATCTCTCTTCCCTCCACTGGTTCTGCTTAAGAAAATGAGGATCTTTTATATGTGCCTCAGTACAAGCTGGTATTTGATTTTAGAGTGTCCAGAGTCCTGTTCTAGAAAGTTCTGACTTGTTTGCTCTTCAGTCCTCATAGTTTCTCTGTGGTGAAGGAGAGAGGGTAAAAGGGTGAGTTTGCTGTGCCCCTAAAGGAGAAAGCTCATGAGTCGACACTTAGCTACTGGGAAACAGCTGCACTAACACACGTAGTTAAATGCGAGCTTTTGCAACTGACAGAATTCAGCTTCATCCACAGAGGAGACAAGCAAACACACTTCAATGTTGGGCCATTACACATACTTAGCTAAAGTTTCTGCAACCTTCCCTTTGACATATAGCTTTCTTCCTGAACTACTCATTCAGTGACATTTAAATGGCTAATTTAGTGTAACCCAGTTAGTGGACTCTCTCTTTACTGTCTGATTTGGAGTTCATCCCTGGGGTGGGCAGGCTGCTGGCTGCTCTGACCACCTCTGATAATCATGGCCTGAGAAAACCATGAATTTGGAGGAGTGACATTGGCATGTTGGAAAAGCTTTTGTGTCTCTGTGGTGTGAGCCTGGCCTCATGCCTTGGAGTCTGGAGGCAGCTATGGAGAAGGATCAGCCTCATGAGCAGGAAAGCATCTAGGCCTCGTGCTCATGTGACTTGATAGAATTCTTTTCTTACTTTTTCTTCTTTTACAAAATCTAGGGCCATGTGAGTACATGGCTAGGAACTTGGAAGGGGTCTAATGAATCCTCTTTGCCTTTGAGGATTTTTGTAGTAGCTCATCTCCCGCCTTAATTTCCCCATCATGTGATCTCTCTTCCCTCTCCTAACTTCTTCTCGGTTATACACACTTACTTCGAGGAGGCTTTCTCCTCATTCCACACTCTTTACTGTTAGGTGATTGTATGAAAGATTTGTTAGGATAGCTCAGTTTAGGATATTCTGACACAGTTATTAATAACATCCTTCTTCACTCTCGAAACTGACCCAGTTTGGATGATAAGGCTTGTCACTTCCTTATTGCTTTTAGTGAGTTTATTATTACATTTCATTACACTTCGTTATTACATTACATATTGCTCACATGAAATTGCTTAGTTTATGACCATATTTACTTTTCCTCCTAACCTAATTTTGGCCATCCGCAGTCCTCCCTAAATACAGTTAATGTCTGAGTGGGAACCATTTGGGGCTGGCATGGGATGTTTGTTATCAGTTTGCCCTACCAGCAATGTGAGCAAAGTATCCAGACTTAACTGTAAAGCCAGCAGCACAAAATGTGAACATCTATCCATGTAATGGTTATTCTGTCTCAGGACAAACACCTCCCTGAACCTGAAAACTGACCTTCTCCATATTCTTTCCTATTTATTACCTCATAAAATTGTCCATGTTAGATAATTCCACCTATCATGACAGAATACGTGGTTTGGGAAGAAAAATCTCAATGGTTTATTTCTTTCTTTTAAAGATTTTATTTATTTATTTGACAGAGAGAGAGAGAGAGAGAGATCACAAGTAGAGCAGCAGGCAGAGAGAGAAGGGGAAGCAGGCTCCCTGCTGAGCAGAGAGCCCAATGCGGGGCTCGATCCCAGGACCCTGGGATCATGACCTGAGCCAAAGACAGAGGCTTAACCCACTGAGCCACCCAGGCACCCCCGGTTTATTTCTTTTAAAGGTGACTGTTTATGGTCTGTTTATATGACATACACCTCAACAAAATGGTTTGTATAAATGTGGTCTTCATCTAAACCTCTAGGTGTGTGATGGGCAAGTAATAAAGAGATGATAAAGGCTTCATCCAAAACTACTGGAGTCTGCTAAGCTCATTTCATGTTTGACATGGTACAGACCACAGCAGAGGTGGCTGAAAGCCTCAGGCACCCCAGACATAAGGAAATATGGGTTGTTGCTGGGAAGTCAGGCTTTGGCATCAGACCTGGTTTTTTATTTGTTCTTTGCTTCCTAAACTTATGGTGGTCTAGAGGCAGTTGATGTCTCTGAATCACAATGTCCCTCTCTGTAAAACTGGTATAAAGATACCACCTACCCCATAGAATTTTGTAAAAACGCAGGAGACGCTATACACACAGCATGAAGCATGTCATGGTAGCTGCCACCACCATCAGCATCACTTGTCTCACTGTCCTCTATTCTACTGGCATTTCTGGCATCATTGAGGAAGAGTGGAGTTGTGGTTATGGGAAAACCCCAAGAGGTAGACATCAGAACCAGGAGGTTTTTATAGGAAAATTTGGAACCCAGGAAAAAGAGTCTAAGCTCTTTACTGACTGGCTCTGTGACCATAGACAAGAGGGTGATGGAATCATACACATTAAATTAGTTTTAAAAATATGAAGTATTATTTGCAAATGTGATGGGTCCATTGCTGTTGCTTGTTGTTATGAAGATTATGGACCAAAGGAGCTCTGTATATGCACCGTGTGAAAGACACAGTATCCTAACTTACCCACCCCCTAACCTCAGCTCTAGTGCTGGGGTCAAAGGACACAGCTCTACCAGCAGCACAGCATCTACAGGTAGGACTTTGGCATCAGTTGACGTCTCTAGACATCTGCCCTCATTTCCACAGTGAGGAGTTGACATCTCTGACATCTCTGATGTCAATCTAAGTGACACTAACTTGCCTGGAGTCCTGCAGGTCTTAATTGATTTATCTAATCTTACTGCCTCTACAACTCCTTCCTCCATATCTCTTCTTCCATCATAGGTAAGTCTTCTCCAGTGGCCATCTACAGTGTCTTCCTGTTACCCTTGGGATAAAGACGAGCTCAGTCCTCAGGCCTCCAAGCTTGTCTGGGTCTAGCTTGCCTACCTCTTCACCTTACCTTGCTTTGTCACACCTCTCTAACTACACTAACTTCTTTCAGACACTCTCAAGCCTCTTTGCGTGGTCAAATCTTACTCACCCTCCTATCTCTAGCTCAAGAGCTACTTCCTCAGGAAAGCTTTCCCTGGGACCACTGACCTAAGCAGACCCCTTATTCCCAACTTTGCCAGCATTAGGTCTCTCTTCCATTGCTCATGCCAAACAACGCGAATTTATATGAGCTCACCGACTACTTGATTCCTCCCTGCCTCCCCACCCTGAATATAGCTCTCTGAGGTTAGAAACCATGTTTATCTTTGTTCACTACATACCTTCATATACTTGGCACATGGAGGTGCTGAATAACTGCTTTCCGAGTGAATCCCAAAGTAGATGAAATACACATAAACTATTAGATAGTTTTAAAAGTCCCACATATTGGAACTGATTCTATGTTTTTTTTATTCATCAATTCAGGGCTATTTGGATGATTCTTATATGGGATGTCCCAATAAGGTCCCAGTCTCATTATTTCTAGGTGTCTAATTTCTAAGAAAATAACTCTAGGGATTTAATAAATTAAGTGGACATAGGTATTTTGGGATTCTTCCCAAGATTTGAAATATGAGTCATTTAGGTAAAAGAATCAGAATCCAGAAAAGCCCCACAGAAGTGATGGTGAGCAAGGCTTCTCTTTGGGCCCACCCCTGGTCAAAGCTGCCCGAGTTCCCTGCTGGGATAAGACTGATGTGATAACTCCACAGAGAGTCTGGCTCTTCATGAGCCCATGAGTTATAGGTCCTGCAATGTTCTAGTCATCCTTTCAGTCTTGGTTCTCCCAGCCTCTCGTGCTTCCTCCACAGTTCTGGGCTCTGATTCATCTGAAAGTCCACTCAAGGCCCCTTGTGGTTATTAAGTCTGTGGCTTCCAGAAGGCAGCCTCTTCCTGATTCACATCTCTCCTGAGCTCCACTGGATTTTGGTATTCAGCTCTGTCCCCCTCATCAGGTCCGCTGCTCCCAGCAGACCTGCCTTTCAATTCCCCAGTGACTCAGCATGAGGTCACAGGGAAATTCACGAGGGTCTTTATTTCTATGTTTTCTATTGACGCAGGCTTTTAAAAGCCTCTGTCTTTATTGACAGTGAAGGGGGAAAACCCTCTAACTCAGTGAAATACATCATCTGAGGCTTAAACTACATTAAGAAACAAGGTTCCTGACACAAAAAGGAACTTGCTTTCTGTAAGAGAGAACAAGTAATAAGAGAGTCAATAACT
Source organism: Enhydra lutris kenyoni (assembly GCF_002288905.1). Lineage (NCBI taxonomy): Eukaryota > Metazoa > Chordata > Mammalia > Carnivora > Mustelidae > Enhydra > Enhydra lutris. The sequence continues at coordinate 9,647,758 of NW_019154125.1, read as the reverse complement.
TGAGGGAGAATTCCCCATAAGGCAAAATGAGACAAATTTAAGGCAAGAAGACACTTTCTCAACCCTGACTATATATGCAGATAACCTATGAAGGTGAAATGTGGACTTCAGGGCTGAGATCCAGCACTGCTGATTTCAGTAGGCCCAGGGAGCAGGGGCCAGAAACTTAGGACCACTGGTCATTCAGAGACAGACACCCAGAGACAAAGCCTTAAACTCTTCTGGAAGCAGCAATACTCACAGCCAAAGCATTTTGCTCTGGAGTCATCCTCAGGGATGAACAGCCATGCTGGAGGGAACTGATGGGTGAAGATTGGTCATGTAGGTCTTGGTAAGATACCATGGTGATCCGACTTCCTTGGGTGAATGAAATGCTCATGCAATAGACATTTAAACATGACACATTCGGTGTGTAATTTAAAGACTATTTTGACTCTACATGTTGCTTATTACTCAAATGTTTCTGATGGCATTATTGGGAACATAATTTTCCTTTTTAGATGAAGGAAGAATCATGTAGAAAGATCCAATGTTGTACCTGTTTTAAGTTTTTGAAGGGAACTCTGGGTCTGTTGCTAGTATTTCTCTGTAAGCGTCTTCCATCTTTGCTTTGTGTTTGGGGAATGGAAATGGTTCCCATTCCCTAGCCAAGGGCAAAGGCATTTTTGCTGTACTATGCGGAAACATTTGCCTCAGCTTTGTTTGTCACAGCACACTGTCTCTACCACACTCCAGGGTGGGATCATGTGAGCCTATGAGGATGCAGGAGGCTCTGGTTATGTGCATTGGGATCAACGCATGTAAGCCTGCACTCCCAGCCAGCTGGCTTCCACAGTCACTAACGCCTAGCAAGAGGGACAGCACATTTGCTAGGGAAGCAATGAGTGAAGAATTATGAGATATTCATGTCTAGACAGAGTATGATTCTGGATATCAAATTAACTGGAGGCTGCTTAACTGTTTTTCTAACTATAAACATACACATGCTTATTGTAGAGAATTAGAAGATATTTAAAAATATGAAGAATAAAATCAAATTTCCTTGTAAACCAACTTCTCAGAAGTAACTTTAGCAACATTTTGAATTTTGCATCTATCATTCCAATATGAAATATATATAAAATATGTTATTCCAAATATCTATCAACTATTTATATCTATCACACACATATAACATTTACATCTTAATATATATTATGTATTTAATAATGGGGGAGAATATCACAAAATATTGATAAAATTATTTAGGTATTATGTATTTATATGTTCACACAAAAACACAGAAGCAGAGACATAAATTACTTTAAAATTTGAATATTGCTAGGTTTTTTTTTTTTAAACATATAATATCTTTTTATCCCCAGGGGTACAGGTCTGTGAATCGCCAGGTTTACACACTTCACAGCACTCACCATAGCACATACCCTCCCCAATGTCCATAATCCCACCCCCCCAACCCCCTCCCCCCATTAACCCTCAGTTTGTTTTGTGAGATTAAGAGTCACTTATGGTTTGTCTCCCTCCCAATCCCATCTTGTTTCATTTATTCTTCTCCTACCCCCTTAACCCCCCATGTTGCATCTCCTCTCCCTCATATCAGGGAGATCATATGATAGT